>NW_019385443.1:169653-253260 GCF_000671375.1 Centruroides sculpturatus | reverse complement strand
AATGATTATTTTTTTGAAAAACAAAAAATTTTTGTTAGGTATTGACAAAAATTAACCTGGGGTGACATGCAATGGAGAGAAATTTCAACATTGGATAGGTTGATTTCACTAAAAATGCATCATGAATGACCTTGTGGCTATGGCCAGCAAAGTTTGAATGATTGCGCTCAAAACCAGCAATACCAAAAAAGATTGGAGAATGAGAAGGAGACTCACTGTGAACATCAAAGTGATCCCGCTTAATAGTGAGTCTCAGAGACATAGTCTTTTCTCAGATACGGCCTTGCCATTTTACTTGTTTTAATTTTTAGTTGAATTTGGTATTGGATCAAACACATTTTTTTTATTTCATAATGAAAACAAACATCAGATTACTTTTAAAAAGTTGAGCAAATCCTCAATCAAAACTGTTTTATAGAGGTATGGTATACACAACACTAAATATTAGTGTTGCAATGAATAAATATATTCGGCCTGAGGCTGAATACCGAATATTTGGCAGGAGCATGGCCGAATAGCCGAATATTCGGCCAAACTATTCGACTTGATTAACGAAAATTGGCGCGCAAACAGTATTATAGCAAGGACCCTGCTCTCCATTGGCCCACTGCCACTACGCTTCGCCAATTGCGTTATTTCTTGACAGTTGTAGCAGACAGACAAGAGCGTCATTACAGTATGTGATAAATTATGATATCAAATATGAATAACAATGAAATGACCCACACGTGTAAATAACAGAAAAAGAACAGAGAAAGACCGCGAAGTGGAACTGTGAAAATAAATATGAAATTGAGTTGATAACATAATTGAACAAGTTGAAGCAGCTTATTGGCTTGAAATTTGCGGCCGTCAATGCCAAACAATTGTTGTCATAGACTTCGGAAAGCTAAATGCTTGTAATAAAAGTCACTTAGCGTGCACGGGCGAAATCCTGGGACCGTTTGGGCTACCAAGCTATCTCGAATCTGTGAAATCATAACTGTGACATATACCAACGTCCTATCTGTCTCTTTTTTCCGTTATCACCAGGCTATGAGTCACGTAATTATAAAATAAAAAAACTACGACGGAAAAGTGACGAATTGAAAGTATCGTGAGCGCGTATTATGATGTATGCATAGGCATACGTGGACTAGAGAGATAGAGGAAAGAGAAAGAAAAGAGCAAAGACGAGCACTTAAAAAGGATAGGCAGGGTCAGATCCTCAAATGTGTGCGACGATTCTCGAATGAATATGTGTACATGTGCTGATTTTTGTAATTATAAATTGTAAATACATGTGATTAATATTATTTTTTTTTATTTTGTGCATGTTATAAGTTATAAATAAATATAAACAAACAGTACTAACCCGACAACATTAAATCTAAATACAGTACCAAAATGATTAAATAATTTACTGTGTTTTTGTTATTTCTTACTCCTGTTTTTAGGTATTCGGTATTCGGCCGAATAGTGATTAAATATTTGGTATTCAGCCGAATAGCGAAAAATAGGCCGAATACCGAATAGTAACCAAATATTCGTTGCATCACTACTAAATATTTAAACATCTTATTTGAACATCAATAAAAAAATACACATGGGTGTTACCTTCAAAAGCATTTCACTTTGGCAACTTTGCCAAAGCCTCTTTAGTAGAGTTACACCACAGAAAGTTGTCGAATACCATTAAACTTCAACAAAATATTATTTGATAATTCAATATTTTAAATGCTTTAATGTAGTCCATCTACATGTTGATAATGATAAGAAAATAAGCAATGTATGTTATTAAAGATTTTATAACTGATCATCATGTTTATTTTAGGTAATTTGCAATAGTAATAATAATTATGCATACAGATGATTTATATTATATGAAAATCTAAAACTGAAATGTTACCTCATAAACAAAATATTTGTGTATTTTTATTTAGATTTAAATGAAATTTAAATGAACTAAGTCAATACAGAAGTCAGTACAATATTTTAAGTGATAATCTAGATTCAGTATTTACTGCATCTAGATGATCACTTAGTAAAATTTATATTAGTATTTAAAAATTCATGAAATCATGATCAGTTGCTTTTTTACTGACATTTCAAAATATAATTTCTTGTGCTCAAGTTTTTATTATTTAGTATAATAACTGAGTATTTGTAATTCTTATCAAAAGAAGAATTTTAATATAAATGCTTAATTTATTTATACATTATTAACATTACTGAATAATTATACTTCATAGCTCATTCATAATGGATATTACATTATATTTAATACATTATTTTAAATTTTTTTGTAGTGATGACAGTCTGGGTTATGAATATCCTTTCACTTTGAAAGCAGTTCAAAAAGATGGTCTACTTTGTGCCTTGTGTCCTTGGTATAGGTTAGTATTTTATTACAATGCAAACTTGTTGCAATAATTTATAAAAAGTCATTAATATATATAAAGAAACTTTATAAATTATATATATTAATATTTAGTAAAAATATATTAATACAGGTAACCCTTGTATAACACAGCACTTCTATAGTACGGATTCACTCTATCACGGTTTGAGAATTGGGAACATCCCCCTTATAAGACGGTGCTTTTATAGCACAGGTTCACTCTAACACAGTTCGGGAATTGGGTAAAACCCTTGTACAACATAAAATTTAATAAAGGGTGCGTTTCTCTTATACCTCCGCGTAACTCTGCACGAGCATTCTTATTGTTTTCGTGGCTACTTTGAATCCTCTTTCAACAAATAATCCATTTAATGGTTAAATTATACAGTTGGGACCCTTCTTTTGCCTCTAAAAGCTCATTTTAGAATTATAGATTCCTCCACATGATACTATCGATAGTGCAGGCACCACCATCTTTCACCGTCGTTCCTAAATGCCTACAAACAGCAGCTCACTCCCATTGCAGAGTAACTGTTATTAACGAACGCACCCACAAACTGTTACCAGTTGATGATGCTCATGCTGAGATCATCATATAAAATGAATAATCCTCTGGTAAAATGTTTACTTAAATAATAAATAAGTATTTTACCTATGAAAAAAATGAATAATAAATCCGATTTAAATAAAGATTTAACAACATGTTTTTGCATTTTTGGAACCTAACCCCCCTTTTCGCACTAATTCTCTGTTTTGTATAACACGGCAATATTTTGGAACGTAACTCCTGTGTTATATGGGGTTACCTGTATATAAATAATTTATTTATTATATATCAATATTGTAAACCTACATCTTATTGAATGTGTTGTGTATTTTCTAAAGTAGAAAGATTTGTAAAAATGAATTACCTCTCTCTACTATAAATCAGAACAGATAATCATTGACTATGGGATATTTTATACTTCAATTTTTTAACAAATTTTATTGAGTAAAATGCAAGTGATATGTTCTTTAAGGAAATATTTATGTTTGAATCAATAAAATATAAAGTCTGGTGTATTTAGTTCTCAACATAATTTTTTTAATGAAACTTTAATCATTTTACTTTATAAACTTTAGCTTGATTTATCATGTCACTTACATGTTTTTAATATTTAAGTATTTTAAGAAAGAACTGAGAAAGTATAGTTATTGGTACAGTTGACATAGTGATTGTAACTTGTTAAGACTGATTGTCACCTTCTTTTTGCTCTTGATGGCCATCTAGTCAACATTTCTCAATAAGTCTATATTAATTTATGTTTTGTATTTTATCAGAATCAGGATAGGATTCTGATCCTAATTTGAATGAAGAATATTGTTGTTTTCTACAACAGTGACATAAATACTGATTCTTCTGTATATTGTGTAGGATAAAAATAGTATGAACTTTAGGAATGCACCACAAATGAAATTTTGTTGCACAGAGCAGGTAAATAAATTGGAATTTAACATCACGGTGTCTTTTAGTATTGTTTGATGTTTCTTAACCACAGTTCTGTGATCATTGTTCAGAAACATTACTAATACAAGTGCAAATGTTAGTAATTCTGATTCGAGCATAATTGGGCAAACTTACAAAGCTGTCACTACTTGCATTTACATTAATAAATATCTCATGTTTGCTTAGTCACATTTCTGTTTCTTTTGAGGCCATCCATCTGAAAGATCATCCTTAAAATAACTGGGCAGGACATAGAAATTCTTACACTTTGGAGAAATATACTTTCTCTGCATTTGAAATGGTACACATTTATTAATTATGATTCATTTTCTAAACCAATGGTTCCCAATTAGTGGTACGCATACCCCCAGGGGTACGCGAAATTGCGTGAAGGGTGTGCGCGACAATCTAAAATTGGTCAATTTAAAATTTAAATGCATGAGATGAAGCAATCAAAAGAATAATGGGTGGACAATCAAAAATTTGGCAATTTACAACATGATGTCGAATGCACAAATTCGTTTATTTATAACAAAAAGTATTATCGAAATTTTATCAAAAAAATGCATTTGTGACAATACCTAAATGAAATTCTTATGCAAGAAACAAAATTGTACAATTAACACAAATTGTATTAATTGTACAAATTTTGTTTATTGCGTTTTGTTTCTTACAATTATTATCATCATCATGTCAGCGAAGCGGCAATAAAATATTTACTACCATTTTGCACAACATACCTCTGCGAGAGCGTATTTTCGGCCATGACAAACATGAAAACTAAACATCTCTGACTTCAACTCGAAGATGACTTGAGACTGAAGCTGACCAAAAAGCAACCAGATTTTACAAAGTTGTGCAAAGAAAATCATGCACATTTGTCACATTAAAATTAAATAACCTTATGCTATTTTCATTATTATTAGAATTGTATTTTAAAGGTAATAAATGTAAAAAAAACTTATTCTATTTATCACTAGTTGTCTACCCACAGCTTCACCCACATTATATTGAATTTTCTTGTGGGAGTAAGATATTTTCTCGCAGTAAAATGTAGTCCATGTCCATCTCCAACATGTAAGCTATCTCTGTGCCAAATTTTATTAAAACCTGCTCATTGGTTTAGACATGAAAAGGTAACAGACAGGCAGAATTACCTTCAAATTTATAATATTAGTATGGATTAATATGAATTTCTGCTATAAGGGGTATGCAAATTTGAGCTCTTTCTTGAAGTGGTACGCAGGAAAAACTAATTGGGAACCACTGTTCTAAACAAATCCCAAATGGCTTACATTTGCACTTTTCTCTTTGACAATCCAATTTTAGTTAAAGAATTTAGGTTAGGAAAACTGGTTTTGAACCCTTTCTGATTATTGAAGAGGAACTCTAAAGCAGATCATTGCATATGTTTTTATAGGCAGGCCATTTGAAACTATATTTAGAGCATATTCTAGATGTTCTGCTTTATACAGCACTGTCTGTCTTTGTCATTTTTGTTTTTGGTTTCAAGAGAAGGAATATAGCAACTTCTGAAACAGATAAATAGATGAAGGTAAATATCATATTTAGCCTAATTACAATAGAGGCTAGTTAGACAGAAAATAGGCTAGCCTAAATGGACTTAAACCATACCTATATGTCCATAGATTTTTTCAAAAAAAAAATTAAAAAGGTAGGATATAATAATGTTATAATCAAAAACAATATGGTATTACTGCTTTTTCCTGTCTTCAAAGTCCTTCCTAGATTGATTTCTCTAATAGCCTTGGCCTTTAGGGAGCTACCTTGTGTAAATTTGTTTCCTCTTCCTATAAATGAATTAATGTATTACTTTATGATGCATTTATTGGCATCATAAAGTAACCAATAACTGCATCATAAAGTAATACAAGTGTTATTTTTTAATATGCAGTAATCCCTTCATTTACACAAGACTTTGGTTTCACAAAAACAGCACATAAATAAAAATCATATAAATGGAGCCATGGAAAGTTGTTTAAAATAGGGATCTGTTCCATATTCTCAAATATAGTATTTTACTTTTACTGGGGTAGAAAAGGGGAGTACTTTAGTTGTTTTTTTAAATATACATCTATATAAGAGGTTACCGATAACACAAAAAGATACTTTTTGATGTAACTATCACTTATTTCCATAAAGTTTATTATTTAAAATTTAAAAAATTTTCAACCATGAATTTTGCATAAATTCAGGATTACTGCATAACAAAACTATTTTTACCATAGGCCAAATGATATAAGAGTTAAGTTCCTATAGTATATTTCCAGTCATCAAAACATAACTAAACTTTTAAATAAAAACACAAAACTCTATGTGAAAGATTGAAATAAATTGTGAGCTATGCATATCATATTTAAGAAAGATTAATGAAAACAAATAAGATAATTATTTATCCAGTTTTGGGAATCAGTGAGTGACAAGCAGTCATGATGGTGTGTAGGTGAAATAGAAGGACACTAAATTCTCATTTTTGGAAATGGCTAAGGATGAATAATAAAGAATAAATGTTTGCAAAGAGAAAATTGTAAGGAGCACTTCCTACCATACTATGCAGTTCAAAAACAAGGAATTGGCTATTCCATCAAACATATAGAGGACACTGTATAAATTAAAAATAGTGAATGCCAAAATGGCACAATATTAATTCAGCATTAAATGATGCCATATGTGTTGTTCATGTTGTTTGAAAAAAAGGTGAAAGTAGAGTAAATGCAAATTATGTTAATCAGATTTCAAGAAGATAATTCAGTTATTATTATTAAATGGGTTGCTTGTAACCTCTAACATTTATAGTTGATGTAAGACTCATATTAATCAAAAAATCAAAAAATTAATCTCAAATATGTATATTAAATCTTATATCGGTTTTAGATTTAAACATCTTTCTGGTTCTTTCATGTATCAGCAAAGAATAGCTTCTGTTTTTAAATGCTTTTATTTAATTTGCTTTCTAGCATATCCTCAAATTTCATCTGCTTCTAATTAAGATAGGTTGTCCTCAAAGCTTCAGCCTTCTAAGTCCAATGATAATGCATTTTAATTAATGATGTTTAAGGGAGATGATCCCACTACTATCCTCCCATTCCAAAACCTGATAAACATAACCTTTTTTAATTTTTAAAAATATATTAAAATTATTTGAATCAAAATAGGAGAAAATAGAGTGAACATTGTAAAAGACTTCTATTGGTTTCAGTGCATAAAAAGTAGAAATTTGCTTTGTTCAATTTTCCATTTGATTTTACTAGAAATTTCAGAAAATATGTTTGTTTTTTTTATTTCCACTTGTTTACACTGTTTTTCACACATTCCTTACCTGAGTCTGGTGTAGTGAAAGATTGCTCTGCTTTCTCAATGCATCATTACATTTTATAAAGAACCTTACTGAAAATATTGGTTAACACAAAGAATACAGAACAAATATGAATAACAATTCTAACAATGTGCCAACAGTAGTGAGAATTCGACAAATGTTTATTAAAACAAATGCTGAGAGAATGAGAGTATCAGTTCAAATTTGAGCAAGCAAGTCACTTGGGGAGGCATCTAAAAGTCTAAATGCAAAGAAGTATCACTAACTGGCTTGGTGCACAAACTAATCCATGGGAGGCAAACAGTATGAGATAATGAACCACATTTTGCAAAATGCTGTTTCATAGTATTATTACTAGAATACTTTTTAAATCAATATAATTAACATGTAAATTAGTGGATATATAGATTAATTTATAATCCCTTGACATACTATATGACTATTCAAAGTAGCAAGAGTCATCTCATAAAGCATTCATAATAGCTGTATCAGCAAACACGATGTACAGTACAGTACAGTACATACAGTTGAAACTGAATAAAGCAAGTATGTTAGTAGCCATATAATAGTACTGTATATATAATTTTATATTTTCTATAAAACATTTTGTGATATGTTGAATGGTTTTATTAAACTTGTGCATTATGTTTTTGTCAGTGACTGAAGGGTTGGCACCTGATCAGTGATGCCTATGTCAGGACTGACACCACTGTGTCTTTTAGGGTAGACACAGAAACCTCGATGGCCTTTCTTTCTTTTTGTGAGCAGTCAGGTTCAGAAGATTGGATGGATGTCCAACCTTCCAAGACAATGCTTCCGAAGAAATGCACACTATAACTTAATTATAAAGGAATAATACTCATTTATTTATGTAAACTATTTACCCAGATACATAGGATAACAGAGTTCCGTTATAGCTTTTATCATATATAGCATCTTATACTGGATAAGGCTTATATAGTGTAACATAATTGATTAGGCTTTATACTATTAAGTACTATTTTAACGGGTCCCTAGCTGAGAGAGAGAGCTTATTTTTATGCATGATGCTAAATACCTTAATCAAAGTCTTGAGATCGCAAAACGTCTGATGACAGGATGGAGAATTAGGTTCCTTGATGAGCACAGTTCGCTATCAAATGTTCATTGCTAAGGATGCCTACAGTGAACAGATTGGTGAAAGGGCAGTCGAAGGGATCAGTGATGGAGCATGGTTAAACTAAACTCACCTGAAAAGGAGGTGGATTAGCGCACTCTCTTGTCATCGATTCTACCATTTTATTTCAGGTCCTCCCCTTGATTTCAACACCCTCTAAGCCATGTTACTATTTTTGACCAATGGTGAATATTTGTTAGTTAGTGAGAAAGGAAGTGGCTTTGGGGTGAAAGATGCAAGCATCCTCCAGTAATTAAATTGAAAATTTTTTCACTGGGATTTAAACTAATTTAACTTTCAAAAGACAAAAATTTTTTCCCTCAACGTTTTTGTCAAGTCCAGGCTCTCACAGTCATTATTGATATTGATTACTATCAATATATAGTCACCTTAGTATAAAATATCTCTTGATCCAGTAACCTGTCTTTCTACCATTTTGCATTGTGTTTTCATTTGCATATACTACATTGGAATAGAATCCTGTTATAAGTTGAAATAGATGTGTGTATATATATATATATACACAGTAGAGCGTCGTTTATCCGAATCAATTGGGGACTGAGGTTGTTCGGATAACCGATTATGTATGAAAAAATATATTAACCTATCCCATGTTGAAATTTTTCTCTGTTGCATGTCTCTTCGCGTTGAATTTTCGTCGATGTTAAGCCTAACATAAACTTTTTAAAATAATAATCATGGCTATTGTATTGTTAAAAATTATTTCTTTATTTTTTACAAACAAAATAAATATATTGAAAAATATAAAAACAAAAAAAAAATTATACTTCAGAAGTTAATCTAGTATCAAAAACATTCGATTCAGCACGACACACAGTCCCCAGAAAAACACTACACAAAAGTGCCAGTGCTGCCAACTAAAACACACACATCAACAAAAAAAATATTGGAGTAGCCCAAGATATAGCCAAAGATTGCAGTGCCACAACACTAGCAAAAATTTAAATTTGCTGACTGGAATGTTTTCGGATAACTGGCTTTCGGATAAACGATGCTCTACTGTAGTATCATTTTCAGCTTTATTTAATATAAAAAATATTTGATAAAATATGAATGTAAATGTAAAAAAATTTATAATATTCTTTATGTACATTATTAGAATGTATAAATTATTGTTTACAATTGTCTTGAATAAATATGTTGATTAAAGAACTTTAAATTAATTCCTAAATTAATTTCTATTTTAACTTTAACATAATGAATTTAACATTTTCTTTCTCTTTATTAACAGTTTTTGTCGGGGATGTCGTATAGAATGCTGTGATGCAGATTTCAATTTTTCAGCAGCATATATTGCAATTGATTGGGATCCAACAGCATTACATCTTAGATATCAAGCTTCACAAGAATTGGTAAGCAATAAATTAAAAGTAGTCAAATATTCAACAGAAAATATGTGGTGATTTGTATTTGTATTCAGGGAGTTAAATCTTATCAATTTATCAAATTGATTTAATTACTATTACTGAAAATTCTAACATCATTAAAAGGATTAATATTAAAAACCAATATATAAAATTTCAGATATTGTAAGAGTTAGAGTAAGTTTTTATTAATTAAATAAAGAAATATTTTAAAACTTTTTGCCTCACATTCATCTGTAAGAAACTAGGATCAATTTAATTATATTTAAACAGTTAGATCAATCCAGTTTGTATTTAATAATTTAGGTCCAAGTAACTTTAGCTAGAAAGTTAGAAGTTCTCATTCTATACCTGATAATGTACAAAAGGAGATATTAAGTATAAATGTCGTAACTCATTGCAATATTATGTTGTCTTACCATAGAAAATAGAACTTAAGAATAAAAGTGTTTGGGAAGTATTATAAGTTAGACACAAAACTTGTTTTAGTTTTATTTCTTCTCTAGTTATAAAATGAAGCAGTTAAATTCACAGTATAATCTTCAATAATTGAAACTTGTTGGAAGAAATTTATTGCTTGCTGCTAATTGACATCATCTTTGTAATACTGTATTTGATTCTATGATACACTGTATGTTTGAATAATTTAATTTTAAGAATTTTTTTCCTTCAGTAACTATTTTTTTAAGTTTTGTTAAGTAAACAATGTATATTTTATTACCAAAACTATAATATTTGGCAGTTCTGTATATACAGTAACTGCCATTTTAATACTGCATGTTGCCTAAAGGCATTTTGAATTTTAAAAAGAATTTCAGATTAAATGAGCTTTGTCAGTAACAAGTGCTAAAACTGATATAACCAAAATGTATATTAATGGTAATGTACTGATTCCTTAATCTACAAATTACTGTTGTTTTGGACTGTGAATGTATTGAGACACATCTGTATTTAGGCAATTAGTATTGGATTAAAAATATGCTTTAGGATTGAGGAAAATATGATATATAGATTCTGCTTATTTGTAGCCATTTGTTTACATTTCTTTAGAAGTTACTGGATCTTAAAAATATCCAGTAATTTCTAAATATGAAATTTGAAATATCCAATATAATTATTCAAGAGATAACATTTATTATCTCTTGAAAGTACTAATGAAAATAATTATTAAGAAAATATTTTATTATTAAATTTGGCAATAGGTATTTATGGATCATAGGAGTGTAGAACAAACCAGAAGACAGCAGACAGAACCTATTAATTTACATGATTGTCTTGAAGCTTTTACTAAAGAAGAAGAACTTGGAGAAGAAGAAAAATATTACTGTTCAAAATGCAAACTGCATCAGTTAGCTTCAAAAAAATTACAAATTTGGAGATTGCCACCCATTTTGGTAAATTTTATTCAGAAATTTGAAAATTATGTTACAATAGAAATGATTACATAAAATCTTTTTCAGATTGTTCATCTAAAACGTTTTCAGTTGCTAAATGGTCGATGGGTAAAGTCACACAAAATAGTTCACTTTCCATTCCATCAGTTTGATCCCACCGATTATCTGGGATCCGAACCAAAGAGTGCAGTAATGAACTGGAGGAAGCAGAGGCATAACAAAACACTTTCTCACAGTAACAGAGATATAACTCTTATTACAAACTGTAATGATGATATAGCTTTAATGCAAAATAAAGACAGTGACAATATATTTCAAGTTCCACTGAATCAAAATTGCAATCAACATTCAATTAATGTTCCTAGTCAAGATAAGCTCATAACTTCATCATTAAATTCTAAGAAAGATACAAATAAATTATTGAACGGTAGTGTGGTTTTTGAACATCCCTTAAGTGAAAAATTTGAGAACAATAATTTGGATCTGGGTGAGAAATGCAAAGATCAAATGAATATCCATAACATAAAAAAACAGGAAGAAAACTTTCAGGATTATCATCAACATCAACTTCAAAGTGGATATGATCCATTAAGTTTAAAATATAAATTATATGCACTTGCAGTAAGTAATTAAAATGAAAACTTCTGTGTTTTTAAGCAAACAATATCTAATTTTTCTGTTATATTCCAGTGTCATTCTGGCATTCTCGGAGGGGGACATTATATATGTTATGCCTGCAATCCTAACAATCGATGGTATTGCTATAATGACAGCAGTTGTAAGGTAAGAATTTTACCGTTAAACCAAATCATATTTTCAACATGCATTTATTTTTATTTTAAGACATAAATGTCGTTTCCAGGAATTAGAACTTGATCAGATAGATGCCAATTCAGCCTATATGCTGTTTTACGAACGAGAAGGCCTGGACTACGAATCGTACATGCCTGACGTGAGCGGACGACTTCCAGACATGAAAGAAATAGAAGATGAATTTGAAAACGATTTCAGGAAGATGTGTTCTATACAATAAAAACAGTAACTGTTATTTTGGTGAATACAGGATGAAAGCCAAAAAATTATAAATAAGAAAAATTTTTATAGTTGTGTGAAAATATTTGTGTATATAATTGCCAAAAATATGTCATTCCTAAATTGATTTTCTATTCATATTAATATTACTGCTTTAGAATCAATTTAGTAAAATAATCTTTTTGTTAGGATTTGACATATCAGGGTCTGAGAAGCCATCACTGTGATTAGACAATATCTCACAGAAGAGAATTGTCTTGAATTATATACTGGTCATTGTTTTATCTTTATGTACAGAATTCATTATTGCCACAAAGTTGTATCCTCAATTAATTGATAACATGCTGATTATACAAGAGAAGTGGCAAGAAAAATATTCTAATTTACCCCATTATTTGTAAATTGAACATAAAAGTATTTATCATGATAAACATATTATTATTCACATTATGTAAAATTGCTTTAACATGTTTGCAAGACAATTTAGTTTGCTCATTAATATTGAAAAATATTTGGATAATCTTATAGTGCCATTCACTTGTATATTATTTTCTTTAAACACAAAACATTAGATTAAATCACTTTTTATCTTGTATAGTTTCTGTATATTATATACTGGATGAATCAGATAATTGTTTTGTACTGTATCAAGAATTAGAAAAAAAAAATTAGACTTTTTCAACTATTGTAACTTGAACTGGATACCAACAAAAAAATTATTACTTTTTTGTTATAATGTGTACAGTTTTTGTATTTAAAACTTTTATCATTTCTTTAAAATATCTGTTATCAAAAAAATTCAATTTTTGTGCAATGGTAAATGTTGAAAATTAGTCACTGCCTTCTTCTATATAGTACTAACTAAATTTACAATCACAAACTTTTGAAGATCCGTAGAGTAGAATTAGACGATCGAAGATGTTACCTTTTAAACATCTCGACTCTACATCTTCCTATGTACATTAATACTGAGAGTGCATTTGTATAGTCGAACGTACGGCAGCAAGCGTCACGTAACTCCAAGTAAATCATTGCAATATATAAAGAGACCAAAGCTTTGTATTTCGTCCATTTATTTGTTCTCTAGATTTGTTTTATAAAGTTGTGCCCAAGTTTAATTTGCCATAGCAATGGAAAACAGAATGTGAATATGTTGATTTTTAAAGAAATTTGAATAAATGTTACTGGTTTTCCAAGAATCATCATCTCGTTATTTCAATTACAAAGACACTTTTGTAATATATTCAACTATTTATTTGAACTTAATTTTTCTATCAGAAAGCATTTATATTATGATGGATATCTTTTAATTGGTACAAAAATATTCTTGTTTTCTATTATTGCAAATTTGATCCTGTTTGTGAAAATGTTGTAAAAGGACAACTTTTGATACATCGTCCTTGAAATGAAAAATATTAAAAAAATTGAATTGAGTTTTTTTATTTCAGTATTAACACTTTATATGCAGAACTTTTAAAACAATAATTTGGAAATAAATTACTTTAATATCCCATAATTTATTAAGTTCAATTAGATTGCTTGTATTACAGCCATCTTATTTCTTACAATATAAATTTTCATTAAGAATAAAAAATTAATATACCAAGTCAGTAAAGATAGTGACTGTACTTACAAAATGATAGTATAATTTGATTTTATATAACTCTTTCTTAAATTATAACTCACTCATGTCTTTTTGTAATTTATTAAATAATCAATTATATTATAATAAAATATGTTCATCTGAGGTACAGATTTTTAATACTTGGATCACTTAAAATTTAGTACTAAGTTGAAAATGCTCAAAATGGCTTTAAATATTCAGATGGCTTTTACTTTCAAACAATACTGACACACTTATTCACAATTATTTTTATTTGAAAGTGCATCTTAAATACAGGGTGTACCTAAATGAAAACCCTGATTAGAAGTTTTTGTTGCATCTTTCATGGTTTGTCTACAGTGACATGGGATCATATAAGCTAAGCAATGCTCAAAGTTCGTTTTGGTCACACAGCATGGTGTTTGTTCCACCATTCACTGCTAGAAGATGCCAATTACATATATGACAACAGGTGAAGAGAAAGCATGCTGTGCTGAAATTTGTGCATTCATATGAAGTTCAATAAAAACCCAACAGCCGTGAAGACTTTGGCAATGGTACAAACAATTTGTGTGTACTGGATGTTTGTACAAAGGCAAATCTGGTTGACCATCAGTGTCACAAGTGATGGTCGATCACGTGTGGGCATTCTACCCATAGAAATCCATCTTCAGTGGCAGCAGGGAGATGGGTATCGAAAGCATCACTGTCACTGAGTGACGTAAATGACTAACAGAAGTTGTACCATCTATAGTTGCTGCAAGCATTACAGGCCTAAGACTGGACTACTGGGTATTGAGAGGGTTGGCATTTATCAAGCATTTATTGGATATGCAAGAAACTTTGAGAGTTTGCCTCCATCTGTGTGTATGTATCACTGTCCTATATTTAGCACATTGTAGGTTAACACTTTTTGGAATTGGGGACATCATTTAAGTATATCCTGTATAATTAAAAATTATTCCTGATTAAGCTGCAATTTTAAAAAACTAGGCCTAAAAATTTCCACTGTCATCTGTTTGTCTTTCCTTAATCTCGATAACAGAATTAGATAGATGAAAGACAAGACCAGATATGGAAACCTTAGGGGCAGGATGCCCTGATTAACTTTATATGAATTTCTGATGCAAACTGGAGTCACATTATTTAAATTTAAAACTTTTTCATGAAAACAGTTAATAGATGACTGGCACAACTCTATTGTTAAAGGAAAAATATGATGTACAGGGGCAAGACTACAGTACTAATTTGAGGTGGAGAATACATACAAATACATGTGTACATGTATACATGTACATGTATACATATACTCTGTGTACATGTGTACATACACAGATTATGTATATGTATGTGTATACAGTACCAACATATTGAAAAAGATGGAAAGGAATAAAAGGATATTACATATGGAGACTAAGTTATATTTAATTCTTGTATAAAGCATTTTGTTGAATTCCTAAGCATAACATGACATCTTGTCATCCTTCCTTTCATAAAAAGAACATCATTAAAAAATTGTTTGTAGGCTGTTTAATATACACTTTTTCTTATGATTGGTCAAGTCCTAAACTGTTTGCACCTGAAAACTCAGTCAATTGGTAAGAGATCCTGGGGCCGTATTCTGGTCTCTTGTCTCTCACAAGCCGGTCGCTGATTGGCTAATCATTTGGATTAGCCAATCAGCGACCGGCTTGTGAGAGACAAGAGACCAGAGACAGTGACCAGAATACGGCCCCTGGTCAACAAAATCATCTAAATTAATTAATTTTGCATTTTCTAACCAGATTTTAAATTTAGTCAGTTTTCTCTTTTGCTTGTCTCCTCCAATTTCATTAATTTTGATTTTAATTGTTTCAACTTTGATCAGAAAAATATCTAAGAAAGGAATCCAAATAAAAAGTGTTAATATATTAGACCATGTGTAAATAATTTATAAAACTAGCAGATGATCTGGTATTGCCCAGGCAAAAAAATAACAACAAAGATTAAGATTATTTCACACTTCTAACCCATATATTATATTATAGTATTTGATTTATATAACTATAAAAATTATTATGTGATAAGTAAGAGTTTATGACACCACGTCACCAATCTAACACATTTTAAAAATTCTTGAAATTGTGAGTATAAAGGAAGTAGAGGAATAAAGAATTTTTAAAATGTGTTCTTACATAAAGGTTTATCATACTCAGTGTGATAGACCTTTATGTAAGATAACTTTTGTAGTTACATAAATCAAACACTATGATATAACAAACATTAAAATGAAAACCATATAAAGAGTGGTTATTTAAGCTTACCCAATTTATTGTGATACCCAAATGGTTTGAAATGGTAGAATTTCATTGTTCAATTAGACACCAACTGAAAATATATCTTAAATTTTTCCAGATAACATATTTTTTCCTAATGTTAACTCTAAAAAGCTGTACCATTCACAGCCAAGTATCAAATGGTAATCTGCCAACCAATCAAATTTCTCGAAAAATGGACCAAATGTTTAAACTCTGCACCCTCGAAGACCACTTAAAACATATTTTCTGCTTGCAGGTAACCTCACAGTATGTAATTTTCCTATTTGAATGCCACCATACTGCTGGTCTGATAGAAAGAAGAGATTGTTGTGCAAGAGCTTGAAGTAATTTGACCAAAAGTATTCGTTCACCTACTCCTTGAAGAGAGGACAGTCAAGGACTTCAAATATTAATGACTGGTATTAATTAGTAAATTAATCTGTGTTATAGATTATAACTTGTGATCAAAGTTGCTAACTTTAACATCCAAAAGACTTTGCATGACTTTTTTAAATAAAAAAAATCTTGTAAATGTGAAATTAATTGCTTTTATGTAATAATAAAGTATTTATATTTTGGCAACAGATTGTATAAACTAATGGGAAGCATGTTCTTGAAAGTATTATGATTACAGGAAAATTATTGGGCTGTAATTTGAAAAAATTGTAGTCTGTAAATTCAGACTGTGGTCTCATTACCTGTCTGTTCTTCCTCAATCTTGAGAAAACAGTTAGATAGATGAAAGTTGAGACCAGATATGGAAAGCTAGGGGCAGATTAACTATATACAAACTTCTGATGCAAACTGGAAGTCACATTACTTCAATTCAAATTTTTTCCTGAAAGGAGTTAGCTAAACTCTATTGCTAACAGGAAAAGTATGATGTACACAGGCAAGACCACTACTAAAAGAATTGAAAACATTATCATGATGTCACAATAAATAATTGCTCGTTAGAATTAGTTTGGTTTATTTGGTTACGGCAATGCAATGTGAGCAGTAAGCAATCTGCCAAGATACAGTGTAGTACATAACCCTATTTTTGTAAAACAGTGTTAGTACCTTTTTTATGTCATCTTAGGTTGTGGGTTCTCCATTTCTTGGGCTCTATGCATGTGCCTAATGTGACTATTGGTTAAAATAGTCCTGGTCTTTTGCCAGCAGTGATAATTAAAACATTTCAACACCAAGGACTATAATAATAAACAATGCTTTTTGTCCATGACTATAAATTAGACAGAGTTAGACAGCGTAATAAATAGGGTATAACAATTTGCTGGGCTTATCACACCAAGGCCGACTGAAAGAAGGACCAGAACTTGCGAAATGCATTGCATGATAAATTTGAAATGTGATTATTAAAGACCAACCCCCCTTTTTTTTTATAAAAGTTCTGGTCCTTCTTTCAGTCGGCCTTGGTGTGATAAGCCCTGCAAATTGTTATACCGTATTTATTAGGTTGTCTAACTCTGTCTAACCAAGGACTATGTTTTAAGTGCTTTTTAAGAAGTTTAAAAAAATTTTTTGCACATTACTGCCAGCAGAGAACAATGCTCCTTTTTTATGTTGGTTTTAGCCTACAATAAAAGTTTTACCTGTGCTTTATTAGTTCCCTGTACATTAGATAACCCATTTGTATAATCTGTGCAATTTTCAGCTTACTTTCCAACTACAGACATTTTTTGTTTCAAACAGTGGCCATTATTCAAACACTTGACTGTATTATACATATTGAATATAAGAAATTAATTGTTTTATTTTAAAATATTAAGAGTAAAGCATCATGCTAGATAAAGATTTCTTTTTTGCCAATTTATTTTTAGCTAATTTTAAAATAAATTTATTTGAAAACAAAACAATCTTAACAATGATCATAAAACAATAAAATTTCTTAAGTTGTTTCAGAAGTAAATATCCAATTTGATGATATTCTACATTAATTAAACAAGTTTTTTCCTCTCTTTTTTAGTTTGATTTAATTAGAATTTTATTTGTGATTATATAAAGATTTTCACAAAACTAAAAGATGGCATCAAAATTTAAAATATCAACTTTGTTGAAATCTGATGAATCAATTTTTCTTTATAACTATATAAATTATTATTTAATGCAGTTATATGGTTAAAATTCTACACAAAAAGAAATCTTTGACAAAATTCAATATCTAGAGATATTGGACTAATGAATTAAATGATTTCTATTTAATGCTTTTTATATGTGCATATTCTGTTCATTACATACATAGTAATATTAGATGTATATTAAATTAATGCTGTTTTATGAAAATGTATTCATTATTAATTCATATTTTTGTTTTTATAATCTCTCAACTTTGAGAAATTATAGAATTTGAGAAAATCTAACACTGATATTAAAAATTTTCAAGTAAGAATTTCTTAAATGAAATTGTAAACAGCTCTGTGATTAATAATTAATAATAAATTTTAAAGATTTATAACTTGTAAGTTGTAGAATTAGGAAGAGAATGATTTAATTATTCTAAATTGTATTTGTCTTTGAATAGAAGAGTATTCATCTATTACCCATTTCAATTATACATACAGTATTGTATATTTTGGTTGAATATTTAAAAATCCAAAATATTTAAAATCTACAGTTAATGTTATACAAGATAACATTAACTTACATAAACTGTATAATGTCATTTTTTTAAAAGTAAGAAAATGTAACATAACTTGATAGATTTTACTTCAACAGAATTGGGAAGTATTTTAAATATTTCTTTTAATACAATTTGTTAATAAACTGCTTTCTTATTCTATTGTGATTCTGATGAGAAAGTACAGTAGAGCATCAATTATCTGACTCCCGATCAACCATCACATCAGTTAACCGACCACGTTCTAGTCGGCAAATTCAAATGTCTGCTAGTGATGTGGCGCTACAACATTTGGCTAGTTTATTATTATTTTTGTTAAATTTTTGGTGTTTTAGCTGACAACACTGGCTCGACCATGAAAGGGATGCCAGTATTTAAACGAGGCTTAATTTTCTAATTATGAATGGTTGTTTCTTTTGTGAGCAATAAAATAATTTAAAAATAATTTTTAACGATACAATAGCAACGATTATTATTTTAGAAAAAAATTTGATAGGCTTAACATGGAGGAAAATTCAACGTGAAGTAGGTTAATAGCGATATACTAATATACTAATTACATGGGATATACTAATATACTATACAGTAGAACCTCGATTATCCGGACTAATTGGGGATGAAGGTAGTCCGGATAAGGAAAAATCCGGATAATCGAAATAGATACTTTAATTTGTCTTTTAATGATAATACAACACGTTTTCTTTTCGATGACATATTGGTAATATTAAAAGTAAATACTGTATTTAAATCGTGATCAAATTTTCAAGAAACAAACGTTCGTATTGAATTTGGACTACTACTGACCAACGCTAACAGACTACCTATTGTTTAAAAGGCCCTCTGGTGGCGCAAGAAGACGGATTTTATAAAATAAAAAGCAGTTGAAACTGCATTTTTATGAATAAAAATTTGACAAACTATTTATCGTTTTATGACGAGTAAAATTTTATCGTCGCGTTCGCGGTTTTTAAGTAATGGATAAACCTTCGAAACGCAAGGTCCTTCGGACCGTGAGGCATAGGCGGTGGCCCACATTGCCCATGCCTTACGCCGCCCTTGGTCATAGAAATGATGTAATTTGAAAATAAATTATTTATAAATACGTATGTCAAGTTATATTTTTATTACTACGTAAATTATATTTAAGAGTTTACGGCCACTGTGCTGGGTGAGACGTTGTTAAAACAAAAAAAGTTATGCATTCCATCACGTACATAAACAGTGTCATAATTCGCCAAGTGCAAATCAGCAAATTCGTAAAATTTTTTTTTATTTTGAACAATCCGGATAATCGAAAATCCGGATAATGGAGGTCCGGATAATGGAGGTTCTACTGTACTAATAATGTATTTTTTCATACTTTTTGGTTATCTGTTTTTTCAGTTATCTGACCAACCTCAGTCCCCAACTGAGTCGGATAATTGATGCTCTACTGTAATTACAATTATTGTTTAGTAGAATTCTTGATGAAAATGTACAACACAGGAGAAAATTGCCCAATAAATCACAATGAAATATTAATTAGTATTTAACTGACAAATTCTTATAACTCAAAAGTTAAATAATAAAAACCAACAATTACTTTTAAATGTTAATAATTATAATCTGTATATAAAGAGTCAATATAATTTTTAATAAAATGTTTCAATCTCAAACATGAAAAACTGGTTTAGTACAATTCATTATTCTGTGAAAGTGACACGAATTTCATCAAAATTTCATTTTGTATAAAACATAATCAACTTCACAGACTACAGTTATATTTGTTATATACATAACTTTTAACTATAAATAAAATATTTTGAATTTCATTTATTTTTACAGGTTTTCTCTATAATTAAAAATATGAGTGGATACAACTAGATGATTACAACCTTCAGTTTTATATTTTAAAAAAAAAATGACAACTCTGTAACAATAATATGAAATTTATCAATGAAACAAATTAAACCACATTTTAGAAAATGTACAATTATTTTCAGTTTTATTAGAATATCATAATATACAAAAATGTATTGCTTTTGAGACTATTGCAATGGCTAAATCACATTAACATAAGCAATTGAGATTTAAAGAAATTTGTACTTTTCAATCATTACTGCAAACTAAACCAATCGCCAGCAAAATTCTCAATTTTTTGTACTCCAAGGACGCAACACATTTGTTTGAATTTATCCATTCTGTAAATAAATATCTTTTGACTTAAACGATAAACTTGACTTAAAAGAAATATACATGATTTATAATTTTAAAGTCCTGAAGAAATATCTAATCTAAATAAAATTTTACATTTTCCTAATATTTAATGCAATGAATGGCTGTAGTTTGAAAATAAAAGGCAATACAACATTTGAGAATTCCTGGACGTTAAAATTTTAAATATAAATGTACCTTTAAAAAATAACTTGTATTTTGCATGTTTCAAATAAAAACATGCTGTTAAGTACATAAAATATTTTATTTGAAAATCATCGATATTTATTATTACTGTTACATTTTAAATTAACAAGATTTAATTTTTTTATTCTATTTTCTAAATATAATTTTAATCTTTTTAACAATCTGCTTATTTATTTCAAAAGTATAGACTGTCTGGCAGTTTTGTACATAGTCTATATTGGCACAGTTATTATTATTGTACAGCGTAATAATTATATTAACACAGATGAATAAAAGAACACTTACATATAAACACAAATAACAAGTGGCTCATAGTACTGACGTAGGGGAGAGCAGAAGTGAAAGTGCTAAAAACCGAATATTTGCTTAAAAATGGCAGCATTTAATGATGAGTGACAAAAGATGTGGAAGATATTGACATAAAATTGCATTATGGACTATAAAATATTTTATAGAAATTAAAAACCATCATGATACACAAATGGTATCATTTAATATACTACAATAGAAAAAAATTGCATATTTTAATTTGCTTGAATATATTTAATTGAACCATATTTGAATTTCTATCTTCCCCATTTTGAAATTTTACAGAAGTTTATATTTTTTGTCACCCTTTTATAATCTTTTAATTCTGTATTTTGAGCATATCTGATAATTCATGCGTTTTGAAAAAAATAAATGTTGCATCATAGAATCATATTAAATGTTCTCCTTAAAGTTTGATATAAAGCAATTACATGGACATGAAATTAAGTTCTTATTTATTGATATATATTCATTCGATCACTTTTCTGATCTAATACTTTTTCAAATAAATTCACTCCAAATCACAATATTATTTAATCTTCCAATTCATTGCAGAGCATTCTGTCTATTTTATAACATAAAGCATTTAAGACTATCTTGTCCACCTTAATATTTTGTTATAGTATAATCTAAAAAATAAATTTTCCAATAAAAAACTGTTTAATTATTGTATGTTTATAGATGTATACAAATAAAAAAAATTCTTAAATCATATGGAGTTAATGTTTTACAAGATTCTATAATTTTTCTAAATAGAAAATTATATTACATATTCTTATACTATACACACAATGCTTCAGAAGATCATCATTTATTCACTCATTTCTTATATAATCTGTATCAAATAACTCAAAAATTCACAATATTTTGTTCCATTTTTCCTTTCTACTCAATTTAAATATACTCTTAAAGACATGGGCATAGCGGCAAAAGACCAAACGAGCCGTCTGGTAGCTGATTCCTACCGAAATGTCTCGCAGGACAGCGGCGCGCATGCAGGACTGTGTGGTAGAGATGATGTCTGCAGTGCGAACAAACTCTGAACATGCATGCATGTATGGCGCACACCAGTGGGTGTCCTGTGATAAGCATGGGCCACAACAGGGATTGAACCCGTGTGGAGGCTAAGTAGCTGCGGTCATGATAGTGAGGTGGTGGTCATGGAGGTCAGCATCCGCTAAGAAACATGTTGCAACATACCCGCTGAACCACAGTGCACCAAAAATGGATTGCGCTGACCCATAGTGTGAGGCCCTGACACACTGCATGGTAGACAGTGCGTGCATGCCCGATGCACTGCCTACCACATATGCTATAGCAGGCACACATGCTATGTAGGCATGTACATGCGTGCGTGCTTAGATGTGCATGAGTGTGTGTGGATGCACATATGGTGCAGATTCTGGGAACAGTAGCATTTCTATGAGTATGCAGAGACGGGTTCATCCACGGAAGGAGGTGATGTGACACCTCTGAAAATGGATGGTACTGACCCGCAGCATGAGGCCCCAATGCACTGCGTGGTAGGGAGTGCACACACGCATGCACTGCCTACCACGCATGCTATGTAGGCACATGCATGCCTTCATAGGTGCACATAAGCACGTGTGGATGCACGTGTGGTGCAGATCCTGGGAACAGTAGCATTTCTATGAGCAGGCAGAGACGGGTTTGTCCACAGAAAGAATGACACCTACAAAAAGGAGCCATGCAGAGATTTGTGTCATGGCACACTGGGAGGCAACTTGGACAGCAACAGCAGTGATGTGGCGGAGGCAACTTTCCACCGAGCGTGATTCTATGAGCAACGCATGCTGCATGCTTGGAAAGGTTGCATGCCAGTCGGATTTTTGCATAGACAAAAATCATGCTTGTGCTTATAGTTTAAAGTTTCTTCTTTGAAATAAATAGAGAGTTTGTGGCCGAAGGTCAAATGTTAAACTTGTACGGCAAGCAGAAGTACACATTTGACATTTGAACTCCAAGTAAAACACATTGTACCACACATTCACATCACACACTGACTCATGGGATATTGTTGAAAAATTGCAGAAACGTTTAACAATGATGAATGTTACCAGCAAAGGTAAATAAAAAAATTAAACTATTTTAAAGTAATAAAAAAGATGTAATTGTTTCCAAAAACTTGGGTGATCATCATATTTCTTTTAAGTGTTTCTTAGTAAAAACTTCAGATGACCCGACATTTCTTTTTAGGCTACGTGGCCGTCATGAAGTTTTTACTAAGAAACAGTTAAAAGAAATATGATGAACACCCAAGTTTTTGGAAACAACTACGTCTTTTTTATTTTTTTAAAAGAAAATTTCATCATCCAGCAAAAATCTAATATTTTAAAGTGTTTTAAGGATGTTTAATAACACTAAATAAATTTTTTTTAATTAGCATCGTGTCTCATACTGTACGATAGG
Source organism: Centruroides sculpturatus (assembly GCF_000671375.1). Classification (NCBI taxonomy): domain Eukaryota; kingdom Metazoa; phylum Arthropoda; class Arachnida; order Scorpiones; family Buthidae; genus Centruroides; species Centruroides sculpturatus. The sequence continues at coordinate 229,431 of NW_019385443.1, read as the reverse complement.
ACAATAGGACTACCTTATACTTTTGTTGAGGGAAGTAACGGTTTATGTAAATCTGAAAGCAGCTCATGAAATTATTTTTAGAAAATTTACAAATGTATTACGCTGTTGATGGTAGAAGATGCTGTGAAAGAACAAACCTACTCCTACAGAATTATGATAAGCTATTATGAACACAAATATATGTAAATTCTATAGGCACTTCACATCACTTGCAAAAAAATTGAATAATTAAATAATTTCTGGATTAAAATCGTCTGTTTCTTTTCAGTATTATTCATAAATGTTTAAATAATTGTTTTTTTAATAAAATATGTCATAATTTTAACCCCAAACACAAAAAAAAATGAAGAAGTTTAAGCCAAACTTCTATTCATCATGCTAGACATAGCAAACATCATTATCAACCTTCTAGACTTGCCAGATTGCGGCACTCGACATCCAACGTTCATGTTTTTACAATGAAAATGTTGGCCGCAATCTCTCTAATGCTTACAAATGTTTATTTCTGATTACTTATAAACCATAAAGCAAATCAAAACATTCCTGCTCTCCCCTATTGCATTGTTAAAATTGTTTATAAAGTATAAAGCAAATGCCACAAGTTTTATATTGCAATAAATCAGTGTAGGTTGGTCTCCTTCTTTGCCACGGCTCTTGTTGCTTCTTCGGGCAAACGTGTTGGATCTGTGAGAATGTTGGTAGTTGTGCCGAGGTTACGCAGAGAATTTAAAACACCTAAAATATATTTATATATTTTACGATCTATTGTAAATAATGTAATTTGGAAAAGTTCCAATAAGATACTAATTTTTTTTAAAATAAAATGCTAAATATTTCAAAATGTTTATTGATAAGTATAATCAAATTGAAAAAAAATGTAATTATATTTTAAGAAAATTTATTGGCTAATTTTTTAAAATATTTTCATATAAAAATACAGTTTAGACTGCAAAATGATTAGGATGTAAACTGAAGATAAATGAATAATTAATCTATTAAATTTACATTTTATATATATTTTTTAAAATATCTAACAAGTAAAGGATACACATTCAGAATGAATGATTATTATATTAAACAAAATGTTTAATATCAATTTATCAAAATGATTTTTGAGTGTATAAGCAGTTCCTATTTTATAAAAAAAGCAATTTAAATTTATGACATCAAAACACTTCCATATAACTTAGCTGTTGTCTAATGAGTACAATGGTTTATTAAAGATTCCTCACTTCTGATCTAATCTGTTCACTTTGGATTAATGAATTTTTAGTAATGTTTCAAAAATTCTTACAAATTACTATTTATTCAATCATTAGATCAGAACATTATTTGAACTTAAAATTTATGTAAATTTTATTATGATACTCAAACCTATCTAACTGAACTCCATCAAACACTACTGGCTAATAATTGTTCGTATACACACATATTGCAATTTGAAGGTAAAAAATCATTTAATTAAGAGTTTTGACAGATAAATTTACCATCATGTTGTCATATAATGACTGAAAAGTTCATCTAATGGCCGAAGGATAAGCTATTTTTAAATTTATATTTTTTTTTGTAAATTTTTAAATTTTATAACATGATTACTATACTTTAAGATTTTAAATGAAGTTAGCTTAATATTTAGCTGATCTGGTAAAACCACAATTTTTTTGGAATTAGAAAATTTTTCAGAGTTTTGTTACAATTTAAGTTTCATCTACAAACAAAATTCAAATGAATAGAAAAAATTCTTTAGTGCTAAATAGTAAAATATAATGCATACACTAAACAGCCAAAACATTACAACCACATACTTAATAAGATGTTGATCTTGTTGCCAAAATAGCCTGAATCTGGTAATGTATGGATTCTACAAGATTTTGGTAGATGTTGAGTGAAAGTTGAAACTGAAATATCACCAAAAGATCCTTCAGTTCCTGCAAATCACATGGTTGAGATAATGCATCATAAGCCCATTTCTCTAACTCAAACTACAAATACACAATTAGATTTGTCAAGAGATTTATGAATCATGACTCAGACCAGGCAGCCTTCTCCATTCCTCAACAGTTCAATTTTGATGCTGATATGCCCATTACAAGTGCTGTCAATGATGCTTATATTTAGCAGAAGAGAAAGACAAGATCTATGACTCCATAGACCCATATTCAGAAGTATATGATGAACAGTGTGTTCTAAAACACTTATGCTGTTATCAGCTATTGAAACTGTGAGATTTGTATCACAGTAGCCCATTTTTTCTTCATACAAGATGAGACAGCCTACACCAACCTCTTTCATCAATGTGGTGTGACCAGCTTATGCCTTGCCAATGGCTCATTGCTTTGCCATGTTTGGACCACCTTTGATTAGACACTTATTGCTGATGAGTGCAAACAGTCCATGAACTTTGCTGATTCAGAGATACTAACATCAAAGCATCTGATCATCACAATTTGGCTTTTGTTGAAGTCAGATGAATTTGCTGCTTTACTCATTTGCACATTGTGCAACTGCTTGTGCAGCCTTCTCTCAGCTATCTGTCTAATGACCTCAACATGTGTTGCTACATGTCTATAAGAACAGCACTTGTGTTGACAAGAGGTGGTCATAATGTTTTGGCTGATTGGTATACTTGATAAGTTAATTAAAATAATAATAATAATAGCTTTTTTGCACTAATCCAACAAACAAATTTCTTATATGAATTAATGTTTTCAGCTTACCAAACAATCTGCAATATTTTAAGTCTAATTAATAATCTGAAATTTATTTTGTAGGCCATCATATTATTTTTGTTATGATTGAGCCTGACAATGACCTATAAACTATGCTAGAAACATTAATTCATATAAAAAAAGTTATCTGTAGGTGTGTCATCATGCCAATGACAAGTCATAATTTGTGTTTTAATTTTCAATTAAACTCAATTACATTCAGTTTAGTTTTACTTGTTGTGTTTCAAAAAAAGTGCTAAAAAATTACACTAATCAACATTGAAACTGCTCCACCCAGGGAGAACCTGTTGGTCCTACCTGGGTATAGATGCATGCAAATGGTATAGAAATATCTGAAAAACAGTTCTAACTCAGTTCTAACCGACAGAATCTTGTGCAATGCAATAGGAGTAAAAAATAAAACAAGAAGGAGAGAAATACACAAGACATTGCTGGTATTTTGACAACAATTTTGACCTGAAACCACCTTTTACATGTTTCCACATTACTTGTGAAGAAAAAAAACAATGTCTTGTGTATTTTGTAAACAGATTTATCAGCATCTGAATACTTTGAAAGAGATAGAGTTATAGGACTCGGTGAAACAGAACATTCAACTCCTATTGCAGCATATGTTCATCAGGATGCATGTGCTGCAATATAACATGGTTGGCAACAATGGCTCATTAAGATTCCTACAGGTGGCATTCAGTCAATGATGCTGTTTGTTAAAATGACTTAACACACATTCTTTAACAAACCCATTTGGCACCAGAAAACACTGCAGCAAGCACAGCAAGCATTTGACAGTAGGTATCAGCTTCGATGGATATCCAAATCACAATGTAAATTGTAAATGGTTGTAATCACAACAAAAGATAAACAATTAGACTTAGAAGTTAATCAATAAATGTTTAGTATTAAAAGTAAAATGATGGTAATTGATTAACTTCAAGCTCTTGATTTGTGGTTTTGATTATGGCTATGAGAGAAGCAAAGATACTTTTTGTCAACCTTTACAGCAAGTCATTCTGCTTGGATAAGTGAAGAAGATTGATTTATCTGATTGTGACATCAACCTAACCTGAGGAACAAGTCACCTTTTTAAGAGTATTAAACACAAGATCATGTTATTAATCAAACACATGGCTTCTTTTCCATCTTTATTTAATTGATATGGTACTTCTACACGTTTTGGGCTTTTGTCCCCAAATCAGTCAACTAAACAAGAAAGAATATATACAGTATTCAGAATATCATATTTTATAAGTAAATTGTACAAAAATAATCTAAAACACATGTATATAATTCAACATACCATTAACCATGACGTGGCATTTGTACACCACGAGTTTGCATATTACAAACGAAGAATAAGGTGACTACACTGACATCATAAAATTTCCGTACATCTAATTAAAATAGTAGAATGATATGTAAAATATACAAATTTTTAGGTATTTAACAAATATTGAGTCTTACTGTTAAGTATATCCCTTCTTCTTATCAAATATAATGGATGTACGTTGCTGAGTTCTCTCAGACACTTATTTTGGCACGTTGCAAGTTCGGAAACTTTTGAGAGAAGTTTCCGAATAAAATTGTTAAATAAAGTTTCAATAGTATAGTTTGTTCTATTTCTTGTTGGTCTATCACATTATATTGAACTTGGGCGTAGCAACATCAGTTGGCATTTCTGACCATTTGTGACAATTGGAATTTGCATAATCATATGGAGTAGCCATAAAGTAGCCAAACGAACTGAAGCACTCTGGTGGAATCTCTAAAACTTTTAAAACCCAAAAAACCTCCAAAAATACTCCACAAAACATGCCCTTTTTAAAAACTGCATCTAAAATTAATTAAAACTATTTTTCTTATAATATATTCAACCAATTTTTGTTTATGTTTATGCTTAAATTTTTATTTATGCAATTTTTTGAGTTGATTATAGCTACACTTTCCTTGAATCTTCTATTATACGTATTTCTTTCCTTGTATAAGATTTTTGTGTTATCTTTATCTATATTACAATTATTTATTACACAATGATCATGAAAAACAGATTGCAACCGATGATATTTCATGCCTCTATATGTTCTTTTAATCTTGTTTTTAATTTACGCTTTGTTTCTCCTATATAAATACTGAAATTTATGCAAGTACTGTACTTGCACAAATATACAGTAATACCTCAACTTACGCAAACCCGGAGTTACGCGATTTTCAAATCTCATCGATTCGTCTTTTGTTTGAGCGCCATGCAGCTCTTGATTACTCACCCCCCCACACTATTGTTTAGCTTACATGTTTGGACATGTTGTGTGGAATCAACACATAATTACAATTTATTTTGTGTTATTTATTTCTGTGTTTGTTATATCTACAGAGACTTGAGAGACTCTATGTGGTGATTTCTTGTAACCGTGAACGAATCAAAAGATGAGATAAGATTAACGAGAACATTTATTAGCTTACATACATCCGACTTAGATTTTACACAAATTGCGAAATTATACCCTGACTTACGCGAATTTGACTTACGTGGTTATTGCTCGGTCCCACCTATCGCGTAAGTTCGAGGTATTACTGTATTGTATATTTTATATATCATTCTACTATTTTAATTAGATGTATGGAAATTATAATGTCTGTGTAGTCACCATATTCTTCTAGTTTGTAATATGCAAATTCAGTGTACAAGTGCCATATTGTGGTTAATGGTATGTAGAATTATATACATGTGGTTTACATTATTTTTGTATAATTTACTTGTAAAATATGATATTCTGAATACTGTATATATTCTTTCTTGTTTAGTTGACTGATGAGGGGCCAAAAGCCCGAAACGTGTAGAAGTACTGTATCAATTAAATAAAGATGGAAAAGAAGCCATGTGTTTGATTAATAACATGAGTTTTTGTGTTTAATACTCTCAAAAAATAGTACAACACAGTTTCAAAAAACAAAACTCACCTTTTATTTGAAATCAGCCTACTGTCTACCAATCAGGGGTATAATGATATGAGAGGCAATTTCATGTAATAGCTAAATTATAAATTTTCATCTATAAACAAGCATTCACTATTATCAGAACTTATTATACTGGCTTTAATATTTAATATACCTGTACAGGTATATTAAATATTAAATAAAAATTGTTTTCTGTGAAACTCTGTATTGTCTGTTAAGCCAGTATAATAAGTTCTGATAATAGTGAATGCTTGTTTATAGACGAAAATTTATAATTTAGTAAGAAAAGGACATTGAGGCATTTTAATTAAATCGTGTACTAGCTAATTAATTCTCATATCCATTATAAAACATTGATAAGATTACCTGTCCAGTTTTATTTGAGGCCTTTCTTAAAGGCATGCAGAATACTATTTTCAACAGGCTAGTGCTTGCATGTTGTTAGCACCTAACAGTCTGTACAGTGTTGACCTATTTCCATTGCCAATAAGCTCTTCACATATATTCCAATACAGTGTTTGTGGGATCAAAAGACAAATGCAACTCAATAGCCAGCCTGCCCAGAATCTGAATGAATTATGAGGAAGTGTAAACTACTTGGTGTGAAATTCTTCAAAACATTATGGCAATATGCCTGTGGTGTTGCAACTTGTATTATGAGGAATAGGGCGGTGATGTAACTAGCTTTTCATCTTCCCTTTGTAAGGTTTTGTTTTTAGATCCCTTAATTTCTGGAGAAAATAATAATAATAATAATAATCAACAAGACTAATGAGGATATAACTTCCTACTGAAATTAATTATTATTTTTTTTATTTAACCTCTTCCTTTGGTTGTAATAGCCTGATAATTAAATAAACTTATATCTACACATATGTCTATCATTTTTTACTAATTATTGTCCTAGCAGTCTCATGCATTTTTTATAGGGTAATTTCAATGCTGAATATTGTACTATATTTATTAACAGAAATAAAATTTTAAAAAATTTATGATATATTAAAAATATTACCTGGCCTTAATGTGATAAGTGAACAATGCTGATTTACCCATTCTAACACAGATTCACATAATTCATTTATACTACCAGTTGAAACAGTATCATTGTAAGCTTCAAGCAATGGCTCCATCAATAAACTAAACTAAGAAATGGTTAAAGATTTTATAATGTAAAAAATAACAATTAAAAATTTTCACATTAGTATATTAGAAGACCTTCTACTTAATCACTATAATATCTAAAATAAAACTTAATAGAACTAAAACATAAGCAAAATTTTATTTCTATACTTTTAATACAATAAAGTTAAATAAAATTTAAAATGATGTATATATTACTAATCAAGCTTGAATCTTAATAAATAAATAAATACAAAACATCCAAACTTTATGCAAGCTATAATTAGGCTACTTTCTATCATTGAAGCAAAGTAATTTGAACTAAAGTTAGTCAGTTAGGCTTTCCTCTTCGAATCCTGTTCTGGATCAATTTTTTCTTCTAGACCAGGGCTTCTTAAACTTTTTTATTCACGACCCCATTTATGATTGTGATTTTTTTTCGCGACCCAAGAAAATATAAAATAAAGATATATACAAATTTGCAAAAACAATAATGTTGTACTACCACAGTTCACTCTTGTGTTACAATGGAACAGAGACAACTGAATACACTGAAAAGCGACAACACTATACTAGTTCACACTACAATCAATGTTGCTGAATCGTTGTCTCGCTGCACCAGAAGTGACACAAAGCGTGCCATTTTCAAACTCACAAATTATTTTCAATATTTTGCATTAAAATCTCGCGACCCCAAGATTTCACTAAGCGACCCCAAATGGGGTCGCGACTCATAGTTTAAGAAGCCCTGTTCTAGACTATAAAATTTTATTCTAAAATAATATTTAATAATAATGTTAAATAATATAAAATACTTTTATTAATATCAATACCCTGGGCTTCAGTTTTTATAAGAAGAGTGATATAGTTTTTTTTATATATAATTTGTTAAAATAAATTGTTAACAAAAAACAAAATTTTAGAAAGCAAATAACAGATCCCAACAAAGATAACACTTCCTGAAAAGACGGCTCATACAGAGAAGTAAAGAGAAAAATTAGGATTAGATGATTATTTGTTGTTCCATCTAATACTGCCTTTTTTGGACATGTTCTAACCGAGGAGACGAACCAAAACGTATAAAGAGACTATTCAAAAGTCATAGAGGTCTTCCAGTTCCTATTGGTGGCCCAGTTAGAGTCATTCAGTTCAAGCCACCCAATGAAGTAGTCTAGTTCGAGTCACCCAGTTCCTGTTAGCAGGATGATTCAGTCATTGTCCCAGCCAGTCATCTATCTGATCATCTGTCACTCAAATGATCAAGTTTTTCTCACCATTCAAATGGTGACCATTTTCCCATTTAATACTACAAGAACTGTCAGAAGATCTTGCCTGTCAAAGAGGTAAATACCTACTCGTGGTTTATTGTAAACTCTCTCTCTTGCATGGTGATAGCTATAAGATAGATAAGGCTAATTAATCAATGGTGTACCTATGTTGTTATTATGCATCTCTAAAGTTTAGAAACAATTTTCTTGAGTTTAATTATTTTTGTGTATACTTGTAATCCATATATATTTCTTATTTCTTAATTAAATAAATGTAGTTTTGTTTTAGAATAAAAGTAATCATTGAGTACATCATTTCTGGGGTTTCTTGTCTCTGTTACTTCCCTCCTCTGTCCACCCATATTCATCCCCATACAGGACCACTTGTGTGTGGAAAATCGTTTAATGCCAGATGGTTTCCTGCAGACCTAATCATAGGTGGTGTCAGAAGCAAATAGGGGCACTTCTCAAATTTCACAAGTACAAGATGACAGTTTAATTTCCTAGTTTTGATTCAAATTATTTTGCTTCAATGATTAAAGGCTATGAAAGTGATTAAAATTAATGTCATTTTGATTAAAGCACAGTCCCATTCTGTTACAAAAAAGTAACAGAATGAAACTGCTCTTTGATGCAAATCTATAGGGATGCATGCTGCCCTCTTGTATTGGCTATATTGATCATGAAGTACTCAGTCTAAAATAAAAAGTTCAATTTTTCACAAAACTTTTAAGGTTTTTATTCAAAAAATCTCTATGTAACAATTATTAGGTTAGAATTTTTAGTTTTTTAATTTGTATCTTAAACACAAAGTAAAAAACTAAGGAGAATTATTTTCAATATTACATTATCATTATTAATTTATTTATCAACCAATCAGAATGTATTGTAATTTTTATTTTGTTTTGTTTTGATCAATTCAAAAAAAAATCTAATTTCGTATAGTAAACTATATGAAATTAGATTTTCTTGTTAATACTATCGGATAAATTGATTTTATTTTTCTATTCAATATATATTTGCCATAAAAAGTTACTGTATGGAAAACTTAAAATCATTTGATGTAATTTATTATAAAATTAGGGATTTTAAGAGTACAGTAGATCCCCCTATAAGACTGGTTCCTATAATTACGATTCCTATAAGACGGCAAAAAAATTGTGGCGGTATCCATACACAACGGTAAAAAAACTCCTATAATTATGTAAAACGTCATCAGGCAGCCGAACTACTTTCCCGCCATCCGTAGCGTGGCGCTACGGATGTTTAGGCAGGTAAATTGAGTTTAGTTTCGTCTGTACATATAATTATATATAAATTAGGTACTATACATATAATTATATATTAATTACATACAAATTAGGTACTGTATATATAATTATATATTAACTTAATTTATTGTAACTTTATTATAATTATATATATGCTTTCCGCCGCCTGGCGCCACGCTACGGAGAGTTTAGGCGAACTATCGTCTGTACAGTATGTAAATTAGGTACCGTAAGTCTAATACAGTACTGTAATTTTATACATTTCTTGTGAAAGAAACATTTCTTATTCAACGGCGATAAAAATTATTTATATTAATGATGTCTCCAAAATTCAGCGAAGTTTTCGCAGAAAAATAACATTAAAAATCGCGGCCGCGGTTTGCTGAGCTGTTCTGCGATGAAAACAAGCTTGAGCAAAGGCGATGTCGAATTGTGCACACTCGGTAAATAATCCTACAATTAGTTTATATGGATTATTTCCAAAAAAAAATATACGTATTTTGGAAATGTTGAGTCGAATTAGTCTAGAATCAATTAATTTTATGGAAGAAAACCTTTCAAACAGCCATAGTCTGTAAACTTCACACGTGTCGGGCTGTGATTGGTTGTGATTCCTACGAAATTGATTCATAAAGAACAGAACGTATCTACCATCTTATACTGTATTTTCACAATACATGTTAAAAATTAAATGTAAACTTTTTAATTGATAAATTTCTTCTTATAATATTAAGACTGCAATTTTTCAAACATTTTAAATTGTTGTGTTTAAAAATATTCATAATTAAAGTAACTTGAAAATTTATAAATTAATACAATTATACAATTCATAAATTTAACATTTATAAATTTTCAAGTTACATTAGCTATGAATATTAAATTTATAAATTTTTTAAACAAAAATTTAAAAACAGTATTAAAATTTGCAGAGTTTTCTCTAGGAAAATACTTTTTTATGAGTAAAAGTTATTTTCATTTAATATTGTTGTTCACATTATTTGTTACTTTACTTCTATCCATATTTTGAAAGGATACAATCCAGAATTTCCAATTCTGTAATGTCTGTGTCCTTACATAATCATCAAATAATTCCCTCATCCTATTTGTCTTTTGACATGGAATAGGAGCACCTGTTGCAGGCAATTGCTTTTGATATAAACTGAAATAAATATAAAATAATCAGAGTGAGAAAAATAGTCACTACTTTTTAAACTTTAAAACAAAGTTATATTAAGAAAAACTGATTAAATGTTTTCATATCTTATAAGAGATAAGAACTATGATTCTTTACATATTTCACATGTCAAACAATTTAAGAATAAATAGAGCTGTAAACTGAAAACATTTGTTCTTAAATTGTTTATTCATTGAAAGTTTTAAGGAATTCCAAAGTTCATTAAAAAGACTTTATTATAGATATTTTAAAAATTGAAAACTGATTATAAAAATGATTAAAACTACTTAATATCCAATGAATTTCATATATCAATTAAAAGAATTAAAATTAGTTTTATTTTCATAAGTCAAACAGCTATAATGTATCTATCAGCTATGGATTCATATTTTATGTTTATCTTTAATTTTATAAAACAAAATATTATTAATTCTGATTCATGAAACAAAATAACTAAATAAACTAATCTGCCAATCTGCCATTTCATGTGCAACAATCTTCAGAAGAAAAAAAATGATGATAAATACAGTATTCCATATGGGCTCAAATATAGATCAACTGCAAATATAAGTCAATTCCAATTTTGGAATCCTTACATTTGAAAAAATTAAGGCCTGACTATAAATTGATCTTTTATTATTAGTTTTATTTGCACATAAAAAATTAGCAATTTGCATTATAAAAACTTGGAAACTCATTAAAACAATACTTTATCACTTTCATCTTCATTTAAACTATTACTGTTTCCTATTTCATTGCCATCATGGTTTTCAGCCTTCCATGATAATCACCTCTGTTCTATCCAGATTGTTGGTAACAACATTTTTTTAAATCCTTTATAATTGTGTCTTCACTAACAATATTTCATAAATATAGAATTATTCTAATTTTTACAAAAATATGTGAAATTTTTTATCACTTATCTGTGTAATTAATTATGAAAAATAGTCTCATTCAATTACATTTCTTTTTTTTCAAAATTACTTTAGTTAAAGAAAAATTTTTTGAATTTATATTTAAAAATATCCACAAATAATTCAGCATAAATGAATTTTTGATTGCATTCTTGGCAAATTTTACAAATTGCATTTAAATCATATCTAATCAATCTGAAAATTGTAATCTCAAAAGGATTTTTTAAATAGAAACATATGCATTGTGCACCTATAAGTGACAAATTGTAACTTATTGCTTTTTTTCTATTAATATCAATAAAAATTAAAATAATAAAAGTTACAGAGCAAAATCAAGACAATGTGCTTTGTTACTGATAGTAGGCTGTCCAGCATATACATCATGCATTAAAGTAGGCTTCCTCGCATAATTCACATCTATTCAGGAAAGTGTACTTGTAGTTTTATGGTCATTGAAAACAAAATCAAAACTTTATGCATTGTTTTCAATTGTCTTTTTTTATAACTGTCTAAAACATTTTCATAAAGCTTTTATATAAACACATAATCATAATATTAAATACAAACTTATAATTACAATAAAATTTAAACTTTACAATAAAATAAATTTTTCAGCAACCTTTCCTAAATTTTTGACAATTGCCCAATTAGTAGAGACTCCTAGGAATAAACTAAAAAGTTACCAAAACTACATTGATTCTGTTTAATATGATAAAAAAAAGTTTGGCTTAGTTTAGTTAGTTATTTTTGAATAATTGACTCATTAATTATTTACAATCATGCCAAACACTTAATTCCCATGAATAGTTTATGGGTTGCAGCATAATAGGTCAAACTTGCATGGCATTTAACATGTCTAAACAATCAACACACCAAATTTTAGCATCAGTAACTCTGTACAATAAATATTATATACAGCTATCAAAGCCAAAGGAAACTTCAATTGGATTGGAATATAAGTTAAAGCTCAAATAAAGATTGGAGCAGTTTTTTGCTCCATAAAACTGGGAAAATACATTGACTAATATTCAGGCCAATGTGATATTTATTGTAAAATTAAAAGCATAACAAACAGCTGGAATTTTTCAATATGTTTCAAATTTATATTAAATATTCTAGTTATCAAATTATTTGCACATTAAAAACCAAATGAGTTTAATATTTATTATTCAAAAATACCTGATTGATTCATTCAAACTATCTCTCTTCTGTCTTAGCAATTCTGCTTCTTCTTGTTGCTGCTGCCGTTCTACTTTTAATGCACGAATATATTCTGCAGCTGAAATAGGTAGTTGTAAAATATCTTAATAAAATCTTTACATCAGTAGTATATAGAATCTAAACACACAAAAACGTATTATTTTGATTAAGAAAGATACAAGTGATTTATCAATTAATTCTATTTCTTATTTAATATTAAATTTCATATTCATTATCCTACCTTTTTGAAGCATTGCTGCTTTACTAACTTTAGCATTTGGATTTTGACTCAATGATGGCAATAAATGACGTAATGATTCAAAACCATTCTGTTACAATAAGAAACATGTTATATAAATTTTGTGGTTTATATTTTATATTTTCAAGTACAGTACAAATAAATTAAGTAAACAATTAATTATANCGTCGATGTTAAGTCTAACAAAAATTTTTATAATAATAATCGTGACTATTGTATGGTTAAAAATTATTTCTTTATTTTGTACAAACAAAATAAATATATTGAAAAATATAAAAACAAAAAAAAATTATACTTTAGAAGTTAATCTAGTATCAAAAACATTTGATTCAGCACAACACAGTCCGACTGGAACGCTTTCAGTTAACCGACATTTCGATTGATCAGCATTTGGATAATCAATGCTCTACTGCAGTTACATGTCTTTGATTTTCTGATTCTTTGATTAAAAAAACACTTATTGCACACTAAATTGTAATACAGTATAATTTATTGTAATTGCAAAATAATAATTATAAAATGCACTGTAAAATTATTAACAAAACATAAAAGCAAACAAAAAATAAATAAATAAATAAAAGAATTTAAGAGAAATATATTTGTATATTCTTGTTCTAATGGTTTAAATGAAAATATATTCCATTCTTGTATAATTAATCATCCAAAACAATATATATTGAGGACTCTGTACATTTTCTTTTGTATCATCATAAACTTCAATATTTGATTATCATCGAGTTATTTATTTACCTATTATATATCTAAATATAAATTACCTTAATATTACACCTTTAAAAATATCACCATTATGACCAAAACACATACAGCATATTGCATAGCACATACAATTTACTTATACATATTCAAATAACAAACAGAATACATCAAAAACTTATGTACAGAAAAATTATTAAACATTCAAGTGCTGTACTACATTATCTACTCTAAACAGAGTAGATAATGTAGAAGGAATTCACATGAAAAAAATAAAAAATTAATATCATCAACTAAATTATAAAAAATTAAATATTTTGAAAAAATTGATAAAGAAATAAATTTTAGTATTCAATTACATTTATTACAGTTATTTTATAATACTCTAAACAGTATTATAAAATAACATGTATATAATTTTAATGCATTATATGAGTTGTTTTCTAATAGATAAGGAGCAATAATGGGGATAAAACAATTTATCATGATAGACCAAATATTACATTCAATGATAAATGAAAAATTGTAAATTGTAAATGTACCAATACCAAATATTCTAATATCATCTAGATCAGCATTTCTCAACCGCCGGTCTGTGGAGATTCTTGACCGGTCCGCAGAGAATTTTTACCGCTCTGTGTTAAAAAATTTTCTTATTCAAAAAATAATGATAATAATAAAATTTTCATTTATTAAATTATGAAAAAGATATTTTAAATTTATGTAATTTATGTTTAGCACAAAACTGAAGACAAATTCTTGTCATGCATAATATTCGGGAATGTTCGGGAAAGTACATACGTCACTTGTTTATATCTCAACGGTATGAGTTATTTATTACTAGACATTTGTTACAATATGTTTAACTGGATTTTAACCAGGATTTTTGAATTAAGGACAGAAGTAGAAATATTTTTAGTAGAAAAAAAGAGTCCTTTAAGAATTCACTTGTTTAATGTAGAATGGGTTGCAAAACTAGCATATTTAAGTGATATATTTTCATGCATTAACAATTTAAACTGAAATTTACAAGAAACTGCAATAAATGCATTTCATTTATTTAATAAAATAGATGGATTTAAGAAAAAAATTAATTTTTGGTTGGATAAAGTAAAAAATAATAATATTAATATATTTAATAATTATTCTGAGTTTGTTACTTTGCAGCAAGATATAAACTTATCAAAATTAAATATAATCATTGAGCAACACTTACAATCTTTAAGTAATAGTTTCAAAAAATATTTCTCATTTGAAAAAACCACATGTGAAAGGAATTTGTGGATAACAAACCCTTTCATAATATATGACAGTAGTAAATTAGATTTAAGTAACAGAGAATATGAGTCCATCCTTGAAATTAGTTCAAATATAATGTTAAAAACTAGGTTTTCAACAATGTCTACAGATAAATTTTGGATCAAAACAAAAAACGAATATCCATCTCTATACGATAAAGCGATGAAAATGTTAGTCCCTTTCACAACAACATATTTATGTGAAGTGGGATTTTCCACTATGACAATAATAAAAAATAAATTTAGAAATTGACTTTCAATTATTTCACCACTCAAACTCAGCTTGACTAATTTACAACTCACAATTGAAAAGTTAATTGAAGAAGAACAGCAGCAATCTTCTCATTAGCAATGTACCAAATAAACAAAAATTTTAAATTTATAAAAATACTATTAATTTAATTTTTTTAGTAATCATAAGACTGATTTTTATTGTGTCCTATATGCAATGGTTTTGTGATATTACCATGGTTTTCTGTGATTTTTGTCAAATATTTATTTATATAAAATAATTATAATAATTACTTATATTTACATTTAAATATTATTGTAAGTAAATGATAATAATAATATAACAATTTACTTCTGTAGTAATTCTTTAATATCTAGTAAAAGTTTTTGTTAAAATAACATCGGTCTGCAAATTTTTTCACAAATTTTACCAGTCTGTGGGCCAAAAAAGGTTGAGAAACGTTTATCTAGATTGATCAATTTTATCTGTTAGTATCATTTCATTTTTTATTCATCACTAATGTAATACAATGGAAGAAATAAATACAGTGTCTCTGATACACATTGTAGTTATGTTTCTAAATGCACAGTACAAATATAAAAAAATTATATATATTAGATATCAATTTCCCATTGAACTAATGCATTAGGTGAAAGATATGTTCCATATTAAGTAAAAAATTTGAATTTATATGTAAGTAATTAAATGAATAGAAATACTTTAAAGGTCATAAAAATAAAATAGACAACTCTAAAAACTAATATTAAAAACAGGAACCTCATTTTCAATATTAGTTTTTAAAAAGATGCCTATTATATTTTTACAAAATTTAAATACAGTAGAGCAAAGATTATCCAAATCAATTGGGGACTGGAGTTGTTCAGAAAATCAATTTTTCGGATAATCGATTATGTATGAAAAAATACATTATTAATATAGTATATTAGTATATCCCAATAATAGTATATTAACATATCCCATGTTTAAATTTTTCTCCATTGCATGTCACTTCGCATTGAATTTTCGTCGATGTTAAGTCTAACAAAAATTTTTATAATAATAATCGTGACTATTGTATGGTTAAAAATTATTTCTTTATTTTGTACAAACAAAATAAATATATTGAAAAATATAAAAACAAAAAAAAATTATACTTTAGAAGTTAATCTAGTATCAAAAACATTTGATTCAGCACAACACAGTCCGACTGGAACGCTTTCAGTTAACCGACATTTCGATTGATCAGCATTTGGATAATCAATGCTCTACTGCAGTTACATGTCTTTGATTTTCTGATTCTTTGATTAAAAAAACACTTATTGCACACTAAATTGTAATACAGTATAATTTATTGTAATTGCAAAATAATAATTATAAAATGCACTGTAAAATTATTAACAAAACATAAAAGCAAACAAAAAATAAATAAATAAATAAAAGAATTTAAGAGAAATATATTTGTATATTCTTGTTCTAATGGTTTAAATGAAAATATATTCCATTCTTGTATAATTAATCATCCAAAACAATATATATTGAGGACTCTGTACATTTTCTTTTGTATCATCATAAACTTCAATATTTGATTATCATCGAGTTATTTATTTACCTATTATATATCTAAATATAAATTACCTTAATATTACACCTTCGTTTCTGCTCTGCATTAATATGGCATACTCTACGATGTTCCTTATATTGCACACGTTCTTCATCTGATTTTGGCCTGAAAGGTTTATTTGGAGATCCCTAAAAGTTAACATGAAAAAATTATCAATACTTTTTCATTAATGTATTCTTAATTAGAAATTTCTCTAGAAATAATTATTATTTCTTCTCAGTTGTTTTTGTCTGATATAAAAAAAAATCTTTTATAGATTTTTATTTGTTGTATTTATTCTTTAAATTATAACTAATGAACATAACTTATAGTAATGCAATCTAAAAAATATTGTATTTTAATGAAATATTTTCTTCATTTATTTATATTAATACTAGTTTATATAGATTTTATTTATTTCATGAAAGTTTTAAATGGTAATGCCTAGAAAGGCAAGAACAATCTGTTCCTACTGTTTTTGTAAATCAAAGTAAAAAATTATAAACAACAATCAAAGACAAACATTATAAAACTATTTAAGATTTAGCAAACATGGTAAAAAAAGTGAAAAGATAATTGCAAATACAATAAAAAAAATTTGTTAAAATCAAAATGAGAAAATTTATTTTAAATTATTTTATTAGAGAAATTGTAACACCAAAGCAGTTTTTTAAAGTAAAGCTTTATATAATCTAGCATTCTTAAGAATAGTATGAAAATCACCATGATCATGTGATTCTACTAAAATAGTGTATACATACATAATATGTATGTATGCTTTAGTTTATTCTTTATTACTACATTTATTGAATTTTACATTTCTAAACAAAATACAGTTAGTAGGTAAAATTAGTAATTTTTGTAATTTTAAATGATAAATTCATAATTTATATATGATTACCATAAATAAATGGTATTTTCATGTTTACATTATATTACAATGCAAAATGCTACTGAATATTTATTCTATCAATATCATATAATATTGTTTAAATTTTCAATTCATTCATATGATTTGGTTAAATGCAAAATATAAATATTAAATACAAAATATTGTTGAATAATTCATCCATTTTAAATTATAAAAGTGGCTACAAAATAAATTTTTAAAATAATCAAAACTAATGTAAATTAATAAATATGGGAAAATATATTTTGAAAACTAATAGATAATAACAATTTAATCATGATTAATTATCAAAAATTATCATATTATAATTTTATTACTCTATCTGACAAGAAATATCAGTAATTCAGTTTGCCTAATCATTAATTATTAATTGTAATCTAATAGATTTTAATGATTTTTGCAACTTATTAGCTAATTTGAAAACGATAAACTGTTCTATTTAAAACAGTTTTAGAAAGGAAATTTTATTCAATTTCTAATTCCTTAAATAAAAATCAAAAGCAAAATTGTAATCTTCTCCAAACAATTGTAATTCAAATATGAAATGCACAGCTACAACACTGTAAAGACTATAAAATAAATATATATTACTTATTTTAATATACAGTATTAATTTGTATTCAAAATTATACTCCAGTTAATATTATGATTTAATATTAATTATTATTATTTGAATTATAATTTTTATATCAATTAATATGTAATTTTATATTATTTAAAAAATGATATTTATAAATCATGCTTAGACAATTACTTTTTTATTCAATCAGCTGCTAATTAGATTAAAAATATAAGGCAAATTTTATGAAAGGTAAATAAAAAATAATGAAAGAAAAATTACTTACACTTCCGTCAATAGAAGAATTTAATAAAGCTGGTGAAATACTAGCTGGGATACCATCTAAAATATTAAATCATTAGACTGTATGATTTGTATTTTATTTTTTTATATTATATTTCAAATGTATTAATATAATTATGATATTTCATTAAGTTCACAGATTTTATTTAGATTATCACAGAAGATAATTTCTTATATTTTAATCATTTTAAGTTACTACTGACTTTTACTTTATAAAAATAAATGATTAAGTAAAATCTAAACAATATGAAACCATAAATGTAAATTAAAGACAGAGAAAAAATTTTTAACTGTGAACATTGATTTCAATACAATAGAGTCCCACTAGTCTGAACACCAATAATCTGAACATGTTTCACTTGGCAAAGAGAAAATTTTTTCTAACAAGAGATCCACTTAGGGGTGTCCCCTTTCTCTTTCCTGAGTGAACCATGTGAATAAGGCTTCATCAAGCTTGTGAAATGTTGAGGGCCTTGCTGTTTGTCAATTTTCAACTGATTTTTCTGAAGTAGAGGCATAAAACTGCTTGATCTTTGCATGGTTCTTTTTCCAGTCGGTTATTGTGGCCTTGTCCACTCCAAACTCTAGTGCAAATTTTGTTGCCCTTTCACCCTTGTCCAGCCTTTTTAAAACGTCCATCTTGTCTTTCAACGTACACCATTTCATGGCCATTGTGGCATCAGACTAAAATAACGTAGAGTGAAGAGTACATTCAACATCTACAATTAAGTGTGCTAACTCACACAGTAGCATCAGTCAACTGATTGGAATCCTGGACTGTGTATTAAAAACAATGTTTTTTACAGTTAAAATAATTTTAAGGTAAACAATGAAGGTAGGTTGCCATTTCAAAATTTAAAAAATTTTTTTGTTGTGTTTGCACCCTCTATTGAAACCAAGTCAGATGAAATAAAGGGTGGAGCACTGACATCATTGATAGTGTTGGATCTATATAAACCAGACTTGTTTTACTGCTTGCTTCTGCATTATTTCAATTATTTGGCTGATCCGAAAAGGGCTCAATCCCAATTAGTTCAGACTAGCTGGATTCTACTGTACTTATAATTCAAAATCAAATGTTATGTAAGTTGAAGTCATCCATCATAAAATTCCAACTTAAATTCAAGTATTTTATCTTCTTAAAAACTGACTTTTCTGAAGTTTAAAAGATTTGAGACTGAAAATCTGAAATCTTATAACAAAAATGAAAATCTTACAACGGATAACTTGGCTTATAGAATATTTGATTTTGAACAGTAGGACCAGAAGATGAATAAAATATGGTTGAAAAACATTTTTCTGTGAATAAATGAATCATCTAATGCTTTTAATAACTGTTCAATTTTATTTTGTGTATTATTCAAACTATTTTTGTCTACTATAATTTAATTTGAAATTACATTAAATAATAATAAATATAATAATGTATTTATAAAGAAATTATAAATGCAAAATGTAATCCATAATTAAACTTCCTAATTATGTTAATTTACATAAGTATAACTATAATAAAATTGTTCAAGTTTATATAAAATCAACTTATATTTCATTATTTTATAAATAATTAGACATGAGTAAAATTAATAATATGTAAGTTACAAAAAATTTATAATTTTCATTATTGATAGCTTTAGACTATAACTGAATTATTAATAAGTTTAAGATTTCTAGCACTATTTATTTATGTTCAATTTAATTACTTTTTATGAAAATATGAAAAACAGAATCTTTGTATGTGTGTATAATTTTTGTTATTATTTTCTATATAAGTATATAGACAGAGAGGATAATAATCAGAATTATATCATATTTAAGCATATAAGCATAATGATGAAATTAATAAAAATCAACATCACTTAAATAAACTCTTAAAATATAAAATAATAAGTTTTTAATCAAAGGTCATTTTATTTAAAACAGTTTGAGATTAAGATACTTAACAAAAATTCAATCCTACATTTGTAGAATTAAACTTTTGATAGAAATCTTTACGGCTGATTGTCAAAATATCAAGGTTTGGAATGATCATATTAAAAATATATAGCATTCTTGCACATTTATACAATCAACCCCCTATAACACTGTTGATTATTCCATTTTATATGAATTCCGTGTTGTACGAGTCACTTAAATTTTACAAATACATGAGCCATTCACAGCCCGGCGCATGTATTTGTAAAATCTAAGTGACTCGTACAACATGGAATTCATATAAAACGGAATAATCAACAGTGTTATAGGGGGGTCGACTGTATTCAGGTAATTTCTCATTATATAGGAAAATTAGTGTTTGTTACTTAAAAAATTTGCATTTAATGCAGCTTATAAATGCAGAAACAAAATCTTGCTCTGATGTATTAATTTTTCCTAATCATAGTTTGTCTATCAAATTCTTCACGAAGAAACAACTATTTTATTGATATCATAAAATAATAAACATGAAAACATTCTATCAATAAATAAATAACAACAACATTAATAAAATAATTAATTACAAATACAGTAAGACCCTGCTTAACGCTGCCTTGTTTAACGTTGATTCAATATAATGTGATCTGCTTGAAGCCTTAAAAAAGCTCAAAATTTATGCCAATTTAAATTATCATGGCATTTCATTGATTCGTATATAATACGATCATTTATGAACATGAACCAATCAGAAAAAAGTGGCAAAAAGGTGTACTTTCTTTAAATCTATGTTTGTTTGATGCAATTTTAGAGAAAAATATAACATCACGGATGCCATAGGCAATATCGGCTTTGCTTGGCAAGAATTAACTGATAAATGCACAAAGAAGTGTGGAAGAAGTTATGGCTGAAGGTATCCAAAAATTCTCAACAAGAAGAGCCTATCACTGTATCGTTAGGTTGACTATAGTCAACCTAATCGATACAGCAGGACTAAGAGATGTAGACAAGCATGATATTGATGAGTTACCACAGGTTTCTGGTGAGAGTCTTACCAATGACGACTTTCAAGAACTGGCAGAACAAGGAATTCATGTAGAACTGGAAAATAGAGATTCTGAAAATAAAGAACCCAAAAAGTTTCTCTACAGATTTCCTTAGTAAAAATTTGGTAACAATAACTGAAATCATTGATCAAACTGTAGCGAATGATCCAGATTTTGAAAGGAGTGCAAAAGCAAAACGAGGTGTCTTGGATGCGATTTTCTGCTACCGACATTTGCTTAAAAAAAAAATGACAAATGAAACTTCACGACTTTATTGCAAAAAAAACAAAGAATTTCAGAAAAGTCAGAACCTTCATCACAAAAAATGAACTTTACATTTCTGTATGCATATGTTTATGTGTTATTTAACATATTTTTATATTGATTTGCATAATTATACAACTTAAAATTAAAGTAAATTTTGTTTACTTTTGGTCGCGTGTTCACCTATCCCTATTTACTCTATGTTAAAATGACTTCATTTAACACTGTTTTGTTTAGCACTTTGTCGTCTAAAAATGCANTTATATAAAATAATTATAATAATTACTTATATTTACATTTAAATATTATTGTAAGTAAATGATAATAATAATATAACAATTTACTTCTGTAGTAATTCTTTAATATCTAGTAAAAGTTTTTGTTAAAATAACATCGGTCTGCAAATTTTTTCACAAATTTTACCAGTCTGTGGGCCAAAAAAGGTTGAGAAACGTTTATCTAGATTGATCAATTTTATCTGTTAGTATCATTTCATTTTTTATTCATCACTAATGTAATACAATGGAAGAAATAAATACAGTGTCTCTGATACACATTGTAGTTATGTTTCTAAATGCACAGTACAAATATAAAAAAATTATATACTTTCTTACTACGTTTGTGTATTTTTATTATTATATATAAATAGTGTTGCATTTTTATTAGTCATATTTTTTATGTTTGTGGGGCATTAAAGAATCTGTCCAATATCAATTGCTTTTCTCTCTCTTCTTCAGGATTTTTTAGAAATAATAGCATTGTCGTCATAACATCCCTAATTATGCTCAACCTGGTTTAGATGCTATTCTAAGGCCGTTGTTCTGACATTCTCCCATTTCTTCAAAAGATCTTTAATAACAGATGTCAGCATTAATCCTTTTTTTCAGAAGAAAATNAAGCCATGATTTGCACAACACTTGAATAAATGTAAATACCCTGCACTGAGGTGATGTACATAATAAACAAGGGAGCAATCCGAATCCCAATGGAAGCTCTGTACTTCAGATATACTAATAATATATTTTAATTATACTAATATATTATAAAAATAGCAGATTGTCATTGGCAATGGCAAAAGAGTGGAAACATTATTCGCACTTGTTCACAGAAAGACCATTGTTCACCTCACATAACTGCTGAACGGAAAGTCCATTGTTCGCAGCGTCCGTTATTCGAGGCACCACTGCATTACATTCTATTCTAGTTGTTAAAATTTCTATTTTTACCTTAATTTTAATCACTGTTTATGCTCCACATCCCAAAAGTGCTAATTTCAACATTACAATCATTTTTCATACAAAAAACTTTTTAACATCTAATGACAAGGTCATACAGAAATTGAAGAAACAAACTACAATTACAAAATTTTGTCACAATCAGATTTCTTCTAAGATCATACAAGATTAAAAACTAAATAACTTATTTTTGTTAAAAATTGAGAACTTTTAAATTATTCTTTTATTCCTAATTCAGATTATTGCCTATTCCACTAAAAGTATAGTTTAATCAGTCTTCAAAAGATAAAAAATCTAAGAATTTTGAAAGCATTTAGAAAATAAATACAGTAATACCCTGAACTTACGCGATAGATAGGACCGAGCGATAACCACGTAAGTCGAATTCGCATAAATCGGGGTATAATTTCGCAATTTGTGTAAACTCCAAGTCGGATATATGTAAGCTAATAAATGTTCTTGTTAATCTTATCTCGTCTTTTGATTCATTCACAATTACCAGAAATCACTACATAGAGTTTCTCAAGTCTCCGTAGATATAATAAACACAGAAATAAATAACACAAAATAAATTGTAGCTATGTGTCGATTCCGCACGACACGTCTGAACATGTAAGCTGAACAATAGTGTAGGGGAGAGTGAGTAATCGAGAGTTGCGTAGCACTCAAACAAAAGACGAATCAACAAGATTTGAAAATCGCGTAACTCCAGGTTCGCGTAAGTTGGGGTAGCATAAGTCGAGGTATTACTGTATAAAAAAAACTGATTTCTAACTTAAAATTAATTTATAGATCCATAAATGTTTAAATAGCTTTAAAAATTTGTACTGGTACATATAAATATAACAATATTACATAAAAATTATCACACAAGACAAAGATAATGACAATGTGAGAACCAGGATTATATTAGGGAATATTTTGATATTTAAAATGTTTAAAAAATTTAGTTTAAAATATTATTTTATTTCACTTGAAAAACAGAGAAATTTATCAATGTACATCATTTTTCCTCTTTTCCTGTTAATCAGAGGAAGTTAGAGTTCCTTCTAGAATGAAAGTGTTAGAAGCGACAGAAACAAATTGTGGACAACCCCCATTGGTCCACTAATTTGGTATAAAAGATGGAGGTCACCTTTTATCCAAGTTTTTCTATCATGAATCTCATGTTTTTAGCCATACACTGTTTAACCATGTAAATAAGTTCCTTGTTCCTGCCTTACATTTGATACATCGATCCCATAAAGGAAAAATGAGACAAGGAGTCTTCTCAATCAAAAGAAAACGTTCTCGCAGTACATCCCAAGGTAACAAATGGAATAACTGTAAACTCTCTCGATGCAAATAAGTGTAGGCTTTAAGATAGGATAGTTTAAGCTGTCTTACAAACATTGTATCAAAATTTGAAAGTTATATAGTGTTATTTTAATATTACTTAATCAAGTATGTTTATTTTGTAATCCTTATCATTATTTTTTCTTTGTATAAATAAATATATTTAATCCTTTAAGTTTGGACAAAAATTAAATTAAAACATTCTTCCCATCATGAGTTAGAACATGGTCTAAAATATTTATTCTAACTAGTGTCAGGCTCCTGATGTTAAAAGATGCCATCTCACAACAAATACAAATAAAAAATTATAATCCAATTATTATTTATGTTCATTATGTAGGCACTTCTTGATTTATGCTATAATGAATACCAAATGTACAGTACCTG
This sequence comes from Centruroides sculpturatus, assembly GCF_000671375.1. Classification (NCBI taxonomy): domain Eukaryota; kingdom Metazoa; phylum Arthropoda; class Arachnida; order Scorpiones; family Buthidae; genus Centruroides; species Centruroides sculpturatus. The sequence goes on along the minus strand of NW_019385443.1, from coordinate 204,754 downwards.
ATAAATACTTTGATTGTATCTGGAAACTGTCTAGCATGTTACAGTGAGATTTTTAATGAAAAAAAAGCTAACTTTGCAATCTTCTCATATTTTAAAAATGTGAATAAATCTGTTTCACTATCAAATCCTCTTCTATCTACTTCATCTGCACATAGAACCATTTATGAGGAAAATGTGAAGATAATAAAACTACTGATGAGTAAAATATCAACAATAAATAAGTATTCTATTATATGCTATTCTTTACATTTTGCTAATTGTTTCTATTTCTTAAACAATTAAAAGTGTTTAATACATGATAAACTTTGAGGTCAATAGAAGAATTTAATAAAGCTGGTGAAATACTAGCTGGGATACCATCTAAAATATTAAATCATTAGACTGTATGATTTGTATTTTATTTTTTTATATTATATTTCAAATGTATTAATATAATTATGATATTTCATTAAGTTCACAGATTTTATTTAGATTATCACAGAAGATAATTTCTTATATTTTAATCATTTTAAGTTACTACTGACTTTTACTTTATAAAAATAAATGATTAAGTAAAATCTAAACAATATGAAACCATAAATGTAAATTAAAGACAGAGAAAAAATTTTTAACTGTGAACATTGATTTCAATACAATAGAGTCCCACTAGTCTGAACACCAATAATCTGAACATGTTTCACTTGGCAAAGAGAAAATTTTTTCTAACAAGAGATCCACTTAGGGGTGTCCCCTTTCTCTTTCCTGAGTGAACCATGTGAATAAGGCTTCATCAAGCTTGTGAAATGTTGAGGGCCTTGCTGTTTGTCAATTTTCAACTGATTTTTCTGAAGTAGAGGCATAAAACTGCTTGATCTTTGCATGGTTCTTTTTCCAGTCGGTTATTGTGGCCTTGTCCACTCCAAACTCTAGTGCAAATTTTGTTGCCCTTTCACCCTTGTCCAGCCTTTTTAAAACGTCCATCTTGTCTTTCAACGTACACCATTTCATGGCCATTGTGGCATCAGACTAAAATAACGTAGAGTGAAGAGTACATTCAACATCTACAATTAAGTGTGCTAACTCACACAGTAGCATCAGTCAACTGATTGGAATCCTGGACTGTGTATTAAAAACAATGTTTTTTACAGTTAAAATAATTTTAAGGTAAACAATGAAGGTAGGTTGCCATTTCAAAATTTAAAAAATTTTTTTGTTGTGTTTGCACCCTCTATTGAAACCAAGTCAGATGAAATAAAGGGTGGAGCACTGACATCATTGATAGTGTTGGATCTATATAAACCAGACTTGTTTTACTGCTTGCTTCTGCATTATTTCAATTATTTGGCTGATCCGAAAAGGGCTCAATCCCAATTAGTTCAGACTAGCTGGATTCTACTGTACTTATAATTCAAAATCAAATGTTATGTAAGTTGAAGTCATCCATCATAAAATTCCAACTTAAATTCAAGTATTTTATCTTCTTAAAAACTGACTTTTCTGAAGTTTAAAAGATTTGAGACTGAAAATCTGAAATCTTATAACAAAAATGAAAATCTTACAACGGATAACTTGGCTTATAGAATATTTGATTTTGAACAGTAGGACCAGAAGATGAATAAAATATGGTTGAAAAACATTTTTCTGTGAATAAATGAATCATCTAATGCTTTTAATAACTGTTCAATTTTATTTTGTGTATTATTCAAACTATTTTTGTCTACTATAATTTAATTTGAAATTACATTAAATAATAATAAATATAATAATGTATTTATAAAGAAATTATAAATGCAAAATGTAATCCATAATTAAACTTCCTAATTATGTTAATTTACATAAGTATAACTATAATAAAATTGTTCAAGTTTATATAAAATCAACTTATATTTCATTATTTTATAAATAATTAGACATGAGTAAAATTAATAATATGTAAGTTACAAAAAATTTATAATTTTCATTATTGATAGCTTTAGACTATAACTGAATTATTAATAAGTTTAAGATTTCTAGCACTATTTATTTATGTTCAATTTAATTACTTTTTATGAAAATATGAAAAACAGAATCTTTGTATGTGTGTATAATTTTTGTTATTATTTTCTATATAAGTATATAGACAGAGAGGATAATAATCAGAATTATATCATATTTAAGCATATAAGCATAATGATGAAATTAATAAAAATCAACATCACTTAAATAAACTCTTAAAATATAAAATAATAAGTTTTTAATCAAAGGTCATTTTATTTAAAACAGTTTGAGATTAAGATACTTAACAAAAATTCAATCCTACATTTGTAGAATTAAACTTTTGATAGAAATCTTTACGGCTGATTGTCAAAATATCAAGGTTTGGAATGATCATATTAAAAATATATAGCATTCTTGCACATTTATACAATCAACCCCCTATAACACTGTTGATTATTCCATTTTATATGAATTCCGTGTTGTACGAGTCACTTAAATTTTACAAATACATGAGCCATTCACAGCCCGGCGCATGTATTTGTAAAATCTAAGTGACTCGTACAACATGGAATTCATATAAAACGGAATAATCAACAGTGTTATAGGGGGGTCGACTGTATTCAGGTAATTTCTCATTATATAGGAAAATTAGTGTTTGTTACTTAAAAAATTTGCATTTAATGCAGCTTATAAATGCAGAAACAAAATCTTGCTCTGATGTATTAATTTTTCCTAATCATAGTTTGTCTATCAAATTCTTCACGAAGAAACAACTATTTTATTGATATCATAAAATAATAAACATGAAAACATTCTATCAATAAATAAATAACAACAACATTAATAAAATAATTAATTACAAATACAGTAAGACCCTGCTTAACGCTGCCTTGTTTAACGTTGATTCAATATAATGTGATCTGCTTGAAGCCTTAAAAAAGCTCAAAATTTATGCCAATTTAAATTATCATGGCATTTCATTGATTCGTATATAATACGATCATTTATGAACATGAACCAATCAGAAAAAAGTGGCAAAAAGGTGTACTTTCTTTAAATCTATGTTTGTTTGATGCAATTTTAGAGAAAAATATAACATCACGGATGCCATAGGCAATATCGGCTTTGCTTGGCAAGAATTAACTGATAAATGCACAAAGAAGTGTGGAAGAAGTTATGGCTGAAGGTATCCAAAAATTCTCAACAAGAAGAGCCTATCACTGTATCGTTAGGTTGACTATAGTCAACCTAATCGATACAGCAGGACTAAGAGATGTAGACAAGCATGATATTGATGAGTTACCACAGGTTTCTGGTGAGAGTCTTACCAATGACGACTTTCAAGAACTGGCAGAACAAGGAATTCATGTAGAACTGGAAAATAGAGATTCTGAAAATAAAGAACCCAAAAAGTTTCTCTACAGATTTCCTTAGTAAAAATTTGGTAACAATAACTGAAATCATTGATCAAACTGTAGCGAATGATCCAGATTTTGAAAGGAGTGCAAAAGCAAAACGAGGTGTCTTGGATGCGATTTTCTGCTACCGACATTTGCTTAAAAAAAAAATGACAAATGAAACTTCACGACTTTATTGCAAAAAAAACAAAGAATTTCAGAAAAGTCAGAACCTTCATCACAAAAAATGAACTTTACATTTCTGTATGCATATGTTTATGTGTTATTTAACATATTTTTATATTGATTTGCATAATTATACAACTTAAAATTAAAGTAAATTTTGTTTACTTTTGGTCGCGTGTTCACCTATCCCTATTTACTCTATGTTAAAATGACTTCATTTAACACTGTTTTGTTTAGCACTTTGTCGTCTAAAAATGCATCCCCTGCATTATGCAGGGTCTTACTGAATATATTTTTTTTTATTTAAATATAAAAAATAATATGTAAAACCTTGTGTAGAGGTTTGGCATCCAACTATTTGATTAGTTGCAGTATCAACAAATAAATTTCTTTGTAATGTTGGTACACTTGCAACCTGAAATAAATAAAAACAACTATAAATAAACTGGTTTCGTTACCTTTAAATAAATTACATAATTTAATTAAATGCTATTGCAGAGATTATAAATCTCTCTATAATTATTTTTATGTATGTACTGTAAATTTCATTTTCTATAATTTTTATTTTCAAAGTACAAAAAATATAAAGGATTTACAAGATATAATAGAATATAGTATAGTTCTAATCTACAAGAATACATGAATCAAGAAATACAGGGTGGACCATTTTAATCAATCTACTGGAATAACTCAAAAAACTACACATCTTACCAAAAATTCATTAAAACTAAAATTTTAGACTTCAAGGGACCTCAAGCTGGTGATATTGATTTCATCATAGATGGCACTACAATTGGAGAAAACAGAATCAACTTCATTTTCTTAAATGAAAACCCCATTTTTCATAGCTAATTATGATTATATATCAAAAACAAACATATCTGAAGCATTCTTTCCAAAACATGCACTTATCAGAAGCTGTGAGCATTTGAAGTTTTACATGTACACCATAACACACATGCGTGTCTGTAAAGCTTACTGAAAAAAGAATGAAAAATAATTCAAAAATTTAGAAAACTACAGTCAAACCTGTCTATAACAGAACCTGTCATTAACGAAAAACTTCTTCAGTTCCTTGAATTTTTTCCAAAAATTAATATAAATTAAAAGGATAAAATGGGAAGAGGCCAGGATTATTGGATCTGCTATGATCCCTAATATACTGCTGACCAAGTAAAATGCAACACCATGTGGGCCTCTAGATGTTGCAGGTGTTGCATTTTACTTGGTCAGCAGTGTATTATTAAGTTCCTAGAACTCTTATAAATTTTAAAGCCAACCAGAAACTATTTTGTATCAATCATAGGTATGCTGACACCTTACCTATGGCATGGAAGTGCATTTATGAAATGTAATTTGGGACTTGTTATATTTTAATTGTTTTTGTTTATATTAATCTCTATTTTTAGCACTTTCATACCATTTCGTTTATTTGTTTGTTTAACTATTTTATTGATTTTAATTTACTAAGCATGTGCTCTCTTAGTAATGCTTTTTGATTTTTAAATTATTACCATTGCATTAGATATGATTACGTTTGTTCTTTTTATTTAAATTTGTATAATTCACTAAAGAAGGCCAATGATATTAAGTCGAAAACATTCTAATTTATTAAATTTACTGCTGAAGTTACAAGGTGCTCTATTTATTCTATTTCTTATTCTCCATTTAGATCTTATTTGTTTATGATGCCATGTACATTTTTGCAAAATATTCAATCTCTACATGACAAATATGTAGAGTTGAATTTTATAGTGAATGAAACACATGATATATATGTGTTAACCAACAAACTGGGATTTCTCCCAGAAAGTTGATTCCCATAAGTAATATCTTTTGAATACAGATATATAATGTCAACCATATTTTGTTATGATATGAGAGGAGATGGCATAATTGTTATCTGTAAAACAGTTTTAAAATTAAAATTATTTAAAAATTTTAAGAACTAGAAAAGAATCTAAATACAGTGGTGCCTCGTATAACGTACTTAATTAATTAATCCATTCCAGGTGCACGTCTGTTAAGTAAAAAGTCCATTATACGAAACGCATTTTCCCATAGAAATACATGTTAAAACATAATTCATTCCACAGCTTAAAATAACCATACTGTATCATAAAAAAATGAAAATGGAGCAGTCACCAATTATGCTGGGTAGTCAGATGTTGTGAGGAGGAGGTGGAGGAACACTTTCTTTACACATTCATACAGATACAGACTTTGTACACATTTCAACAGGTCTCTTTTTATTGTTTTTTAATCGGAGTCAGATTCAGGAGATGCTACCCGAGTTTGCAGGGTCATCTCCTCTTGTTCCATCCTTTATTTTTTGGCAGCTTGCTTCTTGAAAAACATGTCCGAGGTGGTTTGTTTCTCTCTCTTCTTCAACACCTGTCGGAAATGATGGGCAAGGGTGTCATTGTAGAGATCATTGATGCTGTTGGCCTCAGCTCTGTTTGGATAATGAGTATTGGTAAACTCCTTAACATCTCCCCATTTGACAAGGAAGTTTTTGTCAACTTTCACTCCTTCTGATGATGTCTTGCTTTGTTTCAATTGAAATCACCTTTCTGTTTTTTTAGAAGCCATGATTTGCACAACACTTGAATAAATGTAAATACCCTGCACTGAGGTGATGTACATAATAAACAAGGGAGCAATCCGAATCCCAATGGAAGCTCTGTACTTCAGATATACTAATAATATATTTTAATTATACTAATATATTATAAAAATAGCAGATTGTCATTGGCAATGGCAAAAGAGTGGAAACATTATTCGCACTTGTTCACAGAAAGACCATTGTTCACCTCACATAACTGCTGAACGGAAAGTCCATTGTTCGCAGCGTCCGTTATTCGAGGCACCACTGCATTACATTCTATTCTAGTTGTTAAAATTTCTATTTTTACCTTAATTTTAATCACTGTTTATGCTCCACATCCCAAAAGTGCTAATTTCAACATTACAATCATTTTTCATACAAAAAACTTTTTAACATCTAATGACAAGGTCATACAGAAATTGAAGAAACAAACTACAATTACAAAATTTTGTCACAATCAGATTTCTTCTAAGATCATACAAGATTAAAAACTAAATAACTTATTTTTGTTAAAAATTGAGAACTTTTAAATTATTCTTTTATTCCTAATTCAGATTATTGCCTATTCCACTAAAAGTATAGTTTAATCAGTCTTCAAAAGATAAAAAATCTAAGAATTTTGAAAGCATTTAGAAAATAAATACAGTAATACCCTGAACTTACGCGATAGATAGGACCGAGCGATAACCACGTAAGTCGAATTCGCATAAATCGGGGTATAATTTCGCAATTTGTGTAAACTCCAAGTCGGATATATGTAAGCTAATAAATGTTCTTGTTAATCTTATCTCGTCTTTTGATTCATTCACAATTACCAGAAATCACTACATAGAGTTTCTCAAGTCTCCGTAGATATAATAAACACAGAAATAAATAACACAAAATAAATTGTAGCTATGTGTCGATTCCGCACGACACGTCTGAACATGTAAGCTGAACAATAGTGTAGGGGAGAGTGAGTAATCGAGAGTTGCGTAGCACTCAAACAAAAGACGAATCAACAAGATTTGAAAATCGCGTAACTCCAGGTTCGCGTAAGTTGGGGTAGCATAAGTCGAGGTATTACTGTATAAAAAAAACTGATTTCTAACTTAAAATTAATTTATAGATCCATAAATGTTTAAATAGCTTTAAAAATTTGTACTGGTACATATAAATATAACAATATTACATAAAAATTATCACACAAGACAAAGATAATGACAATGTGAGAACCAGGATTATATTAGGGAATATTTTGATATTTAAAATGTTTAAAAAATTTAGTTTAAAATATTATTTTATTTCACTTGAAAAACAGAGAAATTTATCAATGTACATCATTTTTCCTCTTTTCCTGTTAATCAGAGGAAGTTAGAGTTCCTTCTAGAATGAAAGTGTTAGAAGCGACAGAAACAAATTGTGGACAACCCCCATTGGTCCACTAATTTGGTATAAAAGATGGAGGTCACCTTTTATCCAAGTTTTTCTATCATGAATCTCATGTTTTTAGCCATACACTGTTTAACCATGTAAATAAGTTCCTTGTTCCTGCCTTACATTTGATACATCGATCCCATAAAGGAAAAATGAGACAAGGAGTCTTCTCAATCAAAAGAAAACGTTCTCGCAGTACATCCCAAGGTAACAAATGGAATAACTGTAAACTCTCTCGATGCAAATAAGTGTAGGCTTTAAGATAGGATAGTTTAAGCTGTCTTACAAACATTGTATCAAAATTTGAAAGTTATATAGTGTTATTTTAATATTACTTAATCAAGTATGTTTATTTTGTAATCCTTATCATTATTTTTTCTTTGTATAAATAAATATATTTAATCCTTTAAGTTTGGACAAAAATTAAATTAAAACATTCTTCCCATCATGAGTTAGAACATGGTCTAAAATATTTATTCTAACTAGTGTCAGGCTCCTGATGTTAAAAGATGCCATCTCACAACAAATACAAATAAAAAATTATAATCCAATTATTATTTATGTTCATTATGTAGGCACTTCTTGATTTATGCTATAATGAATACCAAATGTACAGTACCTGATAAATACTTTGATTGTATCTGGAAACTGTCTAGCATGTTACAGTGAGATTTTTAATGAAAAAAAAGCTAACTTTGCAATCTTCTCATATTTTAAAAATGTGAATAAATCTGTTTCACTATCAAATCCTCTTCTATCTACTTCATCTGCACATAGAACCATTTATGAGGAAAATGTGAAGATAATAAAACTACTGATGAGTAAAATATCAACAATAAATAAGTATTCTATTATATGCTATTCTTTACATTTTGCTAATTGTTTCTATTTCTTAAACAATTAAAAGTGTTTAATACATGATAAACTTTGAGATCTTAATTTGCAATGATAAACTTCTTGATTTATCTCATTCATAAATCAAGAAGTTACTATATTAAAATATATTATTAACTCTTTATAAACTAAATTTCTTGTTTTTTAAGATGTTACATATGAAATATTACACTAATTTTAATTATAATCAATTTTTTCTTAAAAAATAAGTAAAATTAGTTTCTTACTGTAGCAATAGCAACAGGTGACAGCACAAATGTGGGTGTAGTTGCAGCTAATGGTGGAATACTGTTTATAATAGTAACTGTAGAAGAAAGTGTAGTGGTGGTTGTTGTTGTGGTAGTCACATTGGTGAATGATAATGGTCTATCCAAACGAGGAGCTATTGTTGTACCTATAAAATAATTTTCTAATTAAAACATTTACAAATATAAAAATAATAAATAAATAACAATGAGAAATTAACATACCTGACATTAGCAACTGAGCTAAAACAGCATTTTGTGGAAGAATTCCTGAGATATTTCTGTTTGATATTGTATTTGACACAAAAGAATTCTTAGAGGCAAAAGAAAGACTTTCTCCAGTTTGAGTCTGTTGTGATATTGGAGGTGGACTTGTGCTAACATTATTCAGAGAAACTGATGAGGAGGGTTGTAAGGAATTTGTACTTAGAGTACCAGCTTGTGGAGATGAAACACTTCTTGATCTCACTCTTTGCTTTATCTAGCATAAGGTAAATAATTAAAAAATAATTTAAATGAATAAACAAAAATTATAGAATACAATATGACCAACATCATATATTAATAATATTGGTAAAACAGTAGTTTATATTAAATTTTTTATTGTATTAAGTCAAAAAACATTTTCAAATTCCTTATTCTATCTTCAGTTAAACCAATTCTAACAATTTGTATAATTTCAGAATATTTCTTTTAATATGCATATGAAATGCATATATTCAAGTAAAAACTTACTGAAAGTGAAGTTGTATGTATAAATAATGAAAGAAATGATATTTAAGTTATAAACAAAAAATATTAGATAATATAAATAAATGACAAAACAAAACATATATAAAATATATTGAAAAATTAAAGGAACACTGTTTTAACTACAACCTACAAGGTCTGTTCAAAAAGTATCGGACCTTTTTTTTAACGCGTAAACCAATGATGCGCGAGAGGCCTCCTTCGGTGGAGTTGTGGAGGAGACAGTCATGCACAGCCTTGAATTGCCAGTCAGTCGTTGGCAATCGGCCTATGAGTGAGGTCATGTAGCGCGCTCTCGTCGGATTCCACTAAGCTGGAAAATGACTGAACAACGTGAGCAGCGATATTACATCAAATTTTGCCAAAAACCTTGGCGATACCCGAGTGTAAACCATTCGCAAGATTCAGCAGGCTTTCGGGGACGATCCTCGAGGCCAAAAAAAGCGCGGCAGGTCCGCAGCAATATCAAAGGTCATGTTGACAGTTTTTTCGACTCTCGTGGGGTGGTGTGTCGTGAGTACGCACCACAAGGCCAAACCATCGCAAAGGAGTACTACCAGGAGGTCCTTCGTCGTCTTTCCGATACAGTGCGACGCAAACGACCGGATCTGTGGTCGATCAAAACTTGGCAGCTCCATCGTGATAACGCATCCGCCCATTCTGCGCATCTGATTCGGGCTTTCGTCGCCAAACACAATACTCCTGTGGTTCGTCACGCTCCGTACTCTCTCCACATGGCTCCGTGTGACCTTTGGCTATTTCTCAAGCTGAAAATGCCGCTAAAAGGAACCCAAATTTAGTCGAGAGAAGACATCATGCGAAATGCGACGGACCGGCTGATAACCATTCCAAAAGATGCGTTCCAGCAGTGTTTCCAGCAATGGCAGGAACGCTGGGAGAAGTGTATACATTACCAAGGAGACTACTTTGAAGGGGATTAGGGTTTTGTACCTCAAAGTCAATAAATTTATTTTTGCCGACCAAAGGTCCAATACTTTTTGAACAGACCTTGTATAAACAAAAATAACTGATAAGAGAAGTTAGATTGTACGTTTTCAGGGTAAAATTGTGTTGGTTCTCTTTTGCAATCATAGCTTTGATATGTTATGGCATGATCACAATCAGCTTCTGAAAAAATGCTGCATTCATTTCTTTCCAACTTTCTCTTGTGGCCATCTTCAAATGTCTTCATTCTCATTATGAGGAGACAATCATGAAGACAGAAGATTAATTTACTATCTACATTTACAGAATATAAAAGTCAAGCTAATTTGCAAGCTTATTGTTCAGAAATTGATAATATTAATTAGTTTTGTCCTTTGCTAATCTTTTCCATATCAATTTCCTAAAACAATGTCATCAGAACAGGCAGTCACATGTCATTAAAAAAAATGCTGAAATTTTTTACTAAAAAATATATTTTAATCCAATTTTTTTTTAATATTTATACAATTTTTATAACTTATTCATCAGAAATTTAAAAATATATACTGTATATATTTTTTTATTCATCTGAAGTACTTACATTATACATTACAAATACTTACACTAGAATAACAAGCAAAAACTGTTTAACTCTTTAAATGTGAAATTAGCCAAAATTGCCTTAATCCATTCAAGACAAAATTGGCCAAAGGAAAAGTTGTTTGACTAGTTTTGCTAAAGAAATTCCTTTTGTAGCTTGGGAAATAAAAATTTCATCTCCAGGTACTGTACATAGAAAAAGATACTTTCAGAGCTTTAAAAGTTAAACAGTATCAATTGTTTTCATCTAATGAGTGAAGATATATCTTTTGTAATTGTAAATATTAAAAGTATTCTTTCAGTAAACTTTGGCATAGTGTTATTTTGTCATAAATATCTCCAAATAACTCAAAAGTTACTTTAATTACTATATTTTTCTGTGTATTCAAACAAATTAAAACAGAAAGAAACATTCTGTTGTTATCAGTTATTTTTCCATATTAATATTAGTTTAAAAGAGGTTTATTTTTCCTCTTTTAAACTAATATTAATATGGAAGAAGAATCTATTAAACTTCAGAATAATAATGGAATTAATTATTCTAATTTAAATATACAGTGGAACCTTCGTATACGTCTGCTTTAGAATACGTCTAATTCGGAATATTTTGCTCGATATACGACTTAATTCAATTATACACGCCATCTATGAACAAATAGCAGCATCGGTGTACTACACTAGACTAGACGTTCGCGGTGCTACGGTTTATAACTTTCTTAAATTTCTTCTGATTTTAATTTGTAAGTAACATTTTATTATTTTTATTAATCATGAATTGCAAAAGGGCAACAGAAAAATAAAAAAATGACTAGAATCACAACGGAACTGAAAAAAGAGATTGTTGAGAAATATGAAGGTAGCATGCATGTTCGAGATTTAATGAGATTTAACTGTTGCATTCCGTATTCCGAGAATGACGATATCGACAATCATGAAAAATAAAGACATTATTAAAGTTGCTAACGTTGTGAAAGGGATTAAATCAATTTCTAAACAGAGATCGAAGACATTAGATCATGTCGAGAAATTGCTTTTGCTTTGGATAACTGAAAAACAGTGTGCCAGTGACAGCGTATCGGAAGAAATTATTTGCGAGAAAGTTAAAAGGATACATGCTAATCTCATGAAAAATCAAGCAGAAACTAGTGAGGAAAGCGAGTTGTTTAAAGCCAGCCATTTTTTTACATGAGAACGGATTAATCATTTTTACATTACTTCTTATGGAAAAGGTTGGTTTGATATACGTCCTATTCGGTATAAGTCCAAACACCAGGAATGGAGTAAGGTCGTATACCGAGGTTCCACTGTACTTGGAAAATGAACTTAAAAGTGCTCCAAAATGTTTTAATAGCAAAGGAAACAAATCATGGCTTCTATAAAAGTGAGTGATTTATCTTTTATAACAATTATAACAAAACATATGTGAGTCATTGTAAAATTCTAGTGTTGATATTTAGAAACAAGAAAAAAGTAAAATAGAAAAAGCTTGTTATTTTTATATAATACACCCTTTGTTAGAAAAATTCCAAGATGAAGCTTGTAAAAAATAGAAAATTTCAATTATCAAGTAATGATCCTAGCTCCTGTCAAAGATGCCTTCATCTATCTTTACATAATTACCAACCTTTCTGGAGGTTTTGGAAGCAAGCAGAGAAAGCTTCAAGTGTGATGCTTGTTAGCTCATTTGTCACAGTCTGTTGGATGTCTGTGATCAATCTTGATGAAATGTCCCTTTCATCTGCCTGCCTTTTCACTCGTGGAAACAAGAAAAAATCACCCTTTTCTGACAAAGGGTTGCAACTGAAAAGGACGTTTCGTCAAGATATTGCAGACATTTGACAGACTGTGACAAATGAGCTAACAAGCAATACACTTGAAGCTTTCTCTGCTTGCTTCCAAGACCTCCAGAAGGGCTACTTTGACAGGAGCTAGGATCATTACTTGGTGTAAGAAACCAAGTCCGAGCGTTATTTTTAGTTATTTTTTATTTTTCTTTGTATTCTATTTTTGTTTGGGGCTTATGTTTTGTTAGGATGAAGGTTTCCTCACCAATTACCTTAGAAACTTAAAAATAGAAGAAAGAGAACCAACTCACTGAGAAAAAGCGCCATAGAAAAAAAACTCGCACACACTTGCGCTCCCGAGCAGAAAAAAGTAAGTCCACACCGAGGAAGAGGGGGGAGATCCCACAAGCAACTTAGGAACTTGCTAAACCTTAAAGAATAAAACATCCTGAAAAATTGTAAAAAAGAATAATATAAAAGGTTAGTGAGTATTGTCGGGAAATAGGCTGCCAGGAAGAAAGGAAATGTTGACTGTTAGCGATAAGTATGTAAATAAGGAGAGTGATCTCACTCAGAATTGTGATGTCACTTCACAGTATAAAGTCCGAACCTCAAGTGAAGATGACTGAGGTGAACTTCTGTTAGCAACAAGTGTGGTGAGCTTCGTAGCAGCAAATGACAAGAGGAGTCCAAGTGATAAAGTGGTTCCAAGGCAATTTTGAAGTTATTCGATTTGTGGATCGAAGATTAGAGAAAGCCTTGAGAGTTGAGGAAAAAGGTTTCTAGTATATTGAGGTGATGATTAGGACCTTAGTTCATAAGAATTGTTGTACATAAGTTAAGTCTTTGAATTTTTTGTTGAGTTCCAAAGGGGAATAGATTTAAGTTAGCAAATAGATTGAATTGAGTTTTGTCGGGTTGATTCTTATTGATTTTTTTTCTTTGAATAAATTTGTTGTTGATTGTTACTAAATTTTTGTACATAGCCATTATTAGAATTATTAAATATTGAATTTGATTTTGACTAACTTTGTCATTATTTAATTCAGTGCAAGTTTAAAGTCCAAGCCTGGCACATTAACGCAAATCTGCGTAAAGTACCTGTTAGGTAACGGCTATTTCCGACATAAAGTTGTGTCGCTAATCGTTGTAAAAGGTGTAAAAATAATATAGTACTTTACATTGGTAATTGCAATTTTCTATTTTTTACGAGCTTTGTCCTGGAGCTTTTTGGACAAAGAGTGTATTTTAATTTAATATATATTTAATATTTAATAATTAATTTAATTATAATCATTAAATTTATCAATAGATAGTGCCTAATGCTTATTTCTAAGCCAAATTACTTGACATTTAATTATTAAATAGCAACATTGTTATAGCCTGATGTAATCTGGCAATTCATTTGGCATTAATCTAAGAATTAGGTTAATGGATAGTTATATTTGAGCATAGCTTCTTCATAGTATTTGAATTATTTTATGTAATAAATAAATAATGAAAGCATTATTAAAATAATATATTTTGATTATTATTGCTGTTATTTGAGATTCATAAATATATTTTTTTAAGATTTGATTCTTCATATAAAAATTGTTTGTTAAATTTTCAATATGGAAATATTCAACATGTGCTTAAAAATATCGAAAATTAGTTAAATCATTCATAGTTATTTTGTAGTGTAATATATGATGCAAACCGCAATTAAAATCATCTACAAGTGTCTATCATTAAGTAATGACAAAAGTGCTCTGGAATACTTATAACAAAGTAAAGTGTAGCATATTTGTCTAAGTCTCATAGTAATCCACTTTGATGACAGTACACTTATGCCAGGTGCCAATGGGATACAATCAGTGGTGTAGCTATATATTCAACACCCTGGAGCGAGTCGAATCGGTGCACCCCTTTGTTCCTTGAAAGAGGTCTCGCGAAATTTATTTGAACATTTAATTTAAAAACATATCTAATTATTTCGATTTGTTATTAAGTAAGATTTTAATTTATTGTTGAAATGCCTTGAATCTCAAATAAGATATTCAATTTAATAAATCTTATAATATAATTGAGATGGGTTAATAATAATAATAATAAGCACAGAGCCCAAACAGTTAGAAGTTGAAAGTTGAAATTTGGTACACAGAATACATCATGAGAATGTAGACTAAGAAGGGATTTTTCAAAACTTCCCCACAGGGGAGAGAGAGAGATGATTAAGGATTACGGATTACCCTGAAAAACTTAGCTTCTATTTACTATTTTCAATGCAGTATTTTGTGTTTTTGTGAGAAATCAAGCATATTTTTAGACCCAGCTAAAAGTTCTCTAATTAGTCTCAGGAGAGGGGGACCTAATTCTTGCACCCAGTGAAAACGAGTAAGATCGCCTATAATCTAATAATCTTTGCTATCATTACTTTTTGCCCGAGCAACGCCAAACTCATCTGCTGGAATAAACATAATTCTTTAAGTACGGAGTATCTAATAATATTTACTACATATTATATAAACTGTATTGACAAAATGTAAACAAGTTTAGTTTCATAACAAATACCTAATAATACATAAAAAAAAAAACTTCAAAATTGTTTTCTCTCTTTTTCATTTGCAAATCAGTCAATCATTTTCTTCAGATCAAGTTGACAAGCTAGTTTTTTCAATTGATATAGTCAGGAGTAGATCTAAGTTTTTCAGGGCCTAGGGCTTTTGAAGTCCAATGCGGCCCACTGTTTGTTAATACAAATAATACTATAAATTATCAATATTATATTATTATTAACTATTTTTTACTATATGATAAATGCTCATTGTTAATGAAAAAACATTAAAAATTTATGATAATTCAATTTTTGTGGGTCCTTAACACTTAGGGATCCAGGCTTAAGCCTTATTAGTCCCTATGTAAATCAGCCCCTGGATATAGTTACTAGAGATAAGATGGTGTTGTGACATGCTGCTTCTTAAATAAGTTTTGATTAATTTTAGTTTTGAAAAACTTTGTTCTGCTGTTGTTGTCATTGCCCATAAAGTTAAAAAAATGAGGCATGCTGCAATAATGTCAGAGAACCTATTTGAGGCTGCAGTGTGAAATAAAAGTAGTTCAGCAACTTCACTTATAGAAGTAATTTCTTTTACCTGACTATAAAAACACATTTTAACCAAAGCAGTTGAAGTCCAAAACTAGGCAAATGTCGAAGGGATATGCCAATTGTAACAATTCTGATTGTTCCAGAATATTTTTATCAGATGACACGACAAGATATGCAGGTGATAAGCACTTGAAAAGTATACATAATTGTCAAATGAATTCAAATCTAATCATTAATTGATTAATTATTAAATCCAAAAATTTTTTACAAATGTTTTTACAAGTTTTTATTTTAGTCTTTCTAACTTCACTCCCTCATGATTTGTGCATCTGGAGCAGTTTGCTCCAACTGCTCTATGGTAGCCATGCCTCTGGATACAATGCATGAATGCCATTAAGCAAAAAAGTGTTTTGGATGATGATTGCACTCATGCATTACAGACTAAACTTCCTTGTCAGCATGGAAATTGGAGTCCTGCAGAGTGTCTTTCAATGCCTCAAAGAGATTGAAGTTACAGGAGTATGGAGGATTTGGAAGACAAAACTTTGGAGGTTGCTTCAAGATGCAAAACTCTGCATCTTGAAGCAACCTCCTAGTATCATTTGTTGCATGAGATCTAGCATTTTCTTGCAAGAAGTACACACCCTTGAAAAGACTACCTTGACATTTCCTGCAGATAGCTGGTCTTAGTTATTTTGAAGAAGGTCACAGAACTTGTTGTTGTTTACTGTTTGACCCTTAATCATGTATTATTTAAGAATTATCCTTTTACTGTCCCAAAATACTGAGCTAAACCTTTCCTTTAGAAAGCTGCTTGCAGAGTAAAATTCTTGGATATTGGGGAGCTCAGATGATACTATTCCATTGAGCTTTGTTTGCTTTATGGAGTAAAGTGGTGCATCCAGTAAAACATTTGATAAATATCAATATGCTTCAAGCCTTCTATCTGCAAAAATCTCACTACAGCATACAATTCAACCTTTGTGAAACACTCAACTGAGACAGCCATTTGGATATTTGTTATAAACAGCTACATCATCTGATGACACCATAGTAAGTTTACAGATACTCACCAGATGGCATTGCATTCATTTGTGTGTAATTATGAACTCAGATGATTTCATTTGAAGATTATACCACATTTGCAATTACTTAATGACTGTATCTTGCATAACACTGATTTTGCTACAAAAATCAAAATTTGTTGTATTTTATTGAATATGACAATTTAAAATAAATTCTCAAGATATTGAAATAAATGTGAAAATTAAGAGATAATTTATGAAAAGTAAAAGTTGTTATTGAACATGGAATGCCCAATTCCAATGGATTATGTTAAGGTGCACAATTATTTAAAGGATTACGATCTATTAAATTAATAATTTACCTTCTTAGCTGTAACTGTATTTGAATACAATTACTGACTTAAGAACAGAAATAATAGTGTTTTTAAGTAACACTAAGTTTCATAACTTAGTATCATTGTACTGTACACCACAATTGCCAAGAAATGTCGTGTCAATACAGTAATACCCCGAACTTATGCGATAAGTGGGACCGAGCAACAACCGTGTAAATCGAATTCGCGTAAGTCAGGATATAATTTTGCAATTTGTGTAAAATCTAAGTTGGATGTATGTAAGCTAATAAATGTTCTTGTTAATCTTATCTCGTCTTTTGATTCATTCACGGTTACAAGAAATCACCACATAGACCTCTCAAGTCTCTGTAGATATAACAAACACAGAAATAAATAGCACAAAATAAATTGTAGCTATGCATCGATTCTGCACGACACGTCCGAACGTATAAGCTGAACAATAGTTTGGGGGAGTGAGTAATCAAGAGTTGCGTGGCTCTCAAACAAAAGATGAATCAACGAGATTTGAAAATCGCGTAACTCTGTGTTTGCGTAAGTTGGGGTAGCATAAGTCGAGGTATTACTGCGTAGTGTATATGAGATGCTTGTTTATTTTCAACATATTACATGGAGTAGATCTNTGTTTATTTTCAACATATTACATAATGGAAAAGACCATCCTAACCCCAACAGACAATTGGGCATTTATAGTGTCCCTATCAGAGACAACAGATGGGATAAGGAAATGCTGTATGTTGGCTCCACCAAACGTTCAGTGGGGATCAATATAAGGGAATATAAATCCGACATATAGCATAATAGGTGTACAACAGTCCTCTCAACTTATGTGACAAACCCAGATATTACGGTGGACTTCACCAGAGCACATATTATCCTCACCACCTGGAACGCCTCAAATGGTTGGAGGTGATTGAAATATTTAGGACTGGATGCAGAACCACCTGCATTAATTTTAAAGAGGAGATGTCCCTTTCAATGGCATGACAGGTCTTACTGGACAATAGCATTTAATTTTACAATCGGATATAAAGTGGAATGCATGCACATTTCGAAACTCATCGTGTTGTTCGATATTTAAAAGTATTGGAACACATGTGCGTGTCGTATCCTGAAGCGAATACCTTTCAAATTGTGTTTGAATATTAATAGCCAGCTTGAATGGAATGAGGATAGAAGTCTGAAGAAGAGCCCAGAGGGGGCTTTGAAAACGTTTGCAGTTATTGAACATAAGCACTCCAGTTATTTGGTTAAAGTAAGTCAGTCAATCTTGTGTCATGTAAGTAATGTACAGTAATTACAATAATACACATCTCTTTTATTAAAACTGTTGTACATGTCAGTTGTATAATAAGTGATGTAGAAAATGTTCTGAGATATGATTAAATTCACTAAGATATTAAAAGAGGCTTAAAACAATACTTTATGAATCTTTTATATTCATAATTTTAATCAAAATGGCAGTGGCTGTCTATTTTATTTGAGTTATTGGCTGTTTGAAATAGCATTGGTCTACATTGGAGTTCTACTTTATTGAGATTAAACAATAGTATTTTGTTTATAAAATGAAATAAATATAAACAAAATTGGACTAAAATATTGAAGTGAAATTTAAATAATTAAAATTTAATGATTTGAATGATTTAATAGTTATGAAAAGAGTTTCGCCATAAATGAACTTACAAAACTAACATTTGGCTTATCAAATTCTCATAAAATCATTTTTAAAATGAATTTACATGTATGTATTTAAATTCATAAAAATGTGAGAAAACTTAGTCAAGTTTATCAGTGCTTTTAAATTGACTGAAATGCAAACCCTTAAACATTTCACTTCAATATTTTAGTCCAATTTTGTTTATATTTATTTCATTTTATAAACAAAATACTATTGTTTAATCTCAATAAAGTAGAACTCCAATGTAGACCAATGCTATTTCAAACAGCCAATAACTCAAATAAAATAGACAGCCACTGCCATTTTGATTAAAATTATGAATATAAAAGATTCATAAAGTATTGTTTTAAGCCTCTTTTAATATCTTAGTGAATTTAATCATATCTCAGAACATTTTCTACATCACTTATTATACAACTGACATGTACAACAGTTTTAATAAAAGAGATGTGTATTATTGTAATTACTGTACATTACTTACATGACACAAGATTGACTGACTTACTTTAACCAAATAACTGGAGTGCTTATGTTCAATAACTGCAAACGTTTTCAAAGCCCCCTCTGGGCTCTTCTTCAGACTTCTATCCTCATTCCATTCAAGCTGGCTATTAATATTCAAACACAATTTGAAAGGTATTCGCTTCAGGATACGACACGCACATGTGTTCCAATACTTTTAAATATCGAACAACACGATGAGTTTCGAAATGTGCATGCATTCCACTTTATATCCGATTGTAAAATTAAATGCTATTGTCCAGTAAGACCTGTCATGCCATTGAAAGGGACATCTCCTCTTTAAAATTAATGCAGGTGGTTCTGCATCCAGTCCTAAATATTTCAATCACCTCCAACCATTTGAGGCGTTCCAGGTGGTGAGGATAATATGTGCTCTGGTGAAGTCCACCGTAATATCTGGGTTTGTCACATAAGTTGAGAGGACTGTTGTACACCTATTATGCTATATGTCGGATTTATATTCCCTTATATTGATCCCCACTGAACGTTTGGTGGAGCCAACATACAGCATTTCCTTATCCCATCTGTTGTCTCTGATAGGGACACTATAAATGCCCAATTGTCTGTTGGGGTTAGGATGGTCTTTTCCATTATGTAATATGTTGAAAATAAACAAGCATCTCATATACACTACGCAGTAATACCTCGACTTATGCTACCCCAACTTACGCAAACACAGAGTTACGCGATTTTCAAATCTCGTTGATTCATCTTTTGTTTGAGAGCCACGCAACTCTTGATTACTCACTCCCCCAAACTATTGTTCAGCTTATACGTTCGGACGTGTCGTGCAGAATCGATGCATAGCTACAATTTATTTTGTGCTATTTATTTCTGTGTTTGTTATATCTACAGAGACTTGAGAGGTCTATGTGGTGATTTCTTGTAACCGTGAATGAATCAAAAGACGAGATAAGATTAACAAGAACATTTATTAGCTTACATACATCCAACTTAGATTTTACACAAATTGCAAAATTATATCCTGACTTACGCGAATTCGATTTACACGGTTGTTGCTCGGTCCCACTTATCGCATAAGTTCGGGGTATTACTGTATTGACACGACATGATTTTAAATTAGACTTAAAAGTGAGAGAGCTCCTCTCTTTATCCTCTTCCTGTTTATTTTTCGGTATTTCTATCGGACTAGTATGTGCTTCTTGTGCACATCTGTGATGTTCACATAATCTACATATAAGGTTGGTGCAACCATGGGCCATGGCTGTCTCTTTTATATTTTCTAGTTCTTGTGCTAGTGTTTGTGGTGTGGAAGAATGCGTAAATGCTCTCCTAACCAAGGCCCTGAATGCCGCTATTTCGTATGGAAAAGGATCCTTTTCCATACAAAACAGTGTGTTTTGATTCATCTCAGATAATGCAGAACCTCCAATTAATCAGGGCTTGGATAATCCAAGGTTCTACTGTATTTATTTTTTAGTTATTAAATTACATCATGTTTATAAGTTAGATTCTATCTTTACATTAGATTATCTATAAAATATTAGATTCTATCTTTCAGATTTATTAAATGAAAGTGTTTTGAAATATTCATGATACACAGGAGGTATGAAAGCAATAACTGCATTATATCCCCATATTTTTCAGATATACTTGGATCTAGTGTTTTTATATAAAGGTGTTAGTATAATGTTTCCAATCCTTGGCAATCTCCATCATCTTATTTATGATAATGTAGTTTTAAATTCTGTCACTTCCATTGATATTTTATACAAAATTAGGTATTTTCTTCATAAACTCTTAGATTTTCATATTACATTGCTCATCTAATTACAAAGTCTCTCAATTTTATTCCTTAACTTACCTAGTGTTATCACAGTATGAGAAATGGACTTACACCATTTTCATAATAAACAGTCCATACATTGATTTGTGATGCAGAAAGTGTTCAACTAATAAAACATTAAAATCGACTTTATTTCTTAAAAGAATTTTCATAAGAAATTTCATTTTGAGAGGTAGGAGTAAAAGGTTTACACATCTTCCAATCTCCTCAGTAAGAAACATTGGAAGATGATGTTAAATGGTATCAAGATCTAGTTAAAAACTTTATGCACACCAGTTTATAAAAATTGTTAGATAATGACATTAGAATAGATTAACATGAAAACTTACTATAAGTGCTAAAGTTTGAAAACTACCATAAAATCTTATTTACAAAATAACTTTAATATCATTTTATATTAAAGTTATTTATTATATTAATAATTACTTTCCATTTATAATTTTAAACTGTGTTTTGTAATTTTTTTGTTGCTCAAACACTATTAAGTGTAACAAATTTAAAAACTTGGTGTTTTTTGCCAAGTGTTTAAATTTGTCACACTTAATAGTGTTTGAGCAACAAAAAAATTACTTTAAGTCAAATTTTGACTCCCCTGGTATTTTTGCATTTCTTGAAGTTGTCAAAACTTCAAGAAATGCAAAAACTTCCAGAAACTTTGAGGAATCTAAAAAAAAAACCCTTACAAAATTGTATGTGTATATTGGCATCTATTTTGTATTATATCTCAGGACTGAATGAACCAAAAATTTTAAAATTTGACAGGATTATTTCTATATATGGGGCATTGGTGCTATTAAATTTTGGTAGTTGAAGGTCAAGAAGGTGAAGAAATAGAGGGGTTCATACTGTGTATCTTGAATAGGATGAGACTTAATGAAAGTTTTACCTGTTTTTAACATTTACAATTTCTTTAAAAACTCACTCTATCCTCAAAAATACACCTTTTTCCTCTCATAATAATTAAGAATATAAAAATTATTCTTAATAAAATCTTATAACAGATGATACCACACAACTTTGTAAATTATGAGTGCCAAGAAAGTCATGCAAGAGTCCTTGTCAGCTTTTTTATATGTATGTAATGTAATCTATGAATAGGTACCAGTTGGAAAAGTAAATTTTGCTGTAGTGCAAAAAACGCAATCAAGGTCAAAATTATCGATTTTTAAGTTTCCATTTATTAGGTGTCAAACAAATTACTAAAGTAATCAAATTTCTCTATTTTATTTGAACATAATTTTATACAATAAAACTCCATTATCCATCACTCTTTTAATTAGCAGTTTCTTTTAACCATCAATGTGCTGAATTCAGTTTCTCAGAGTAGAGTTACTGTATTTTTTCCTTTTTCACTATTACTATAATACAAAAATACAGTACAGTATTTATTTTACTTATAGAATTGTGCATTAATTGTGAATTGTAAATTAATTCTTCTGTACTAGTAGAGGGAATTCTATTATCTATTTATTCTCATATCCATCATGGCTTCAGTCATAATCCCTGATGGATAATAAAGTTTCTATTGTAATTATTTTTTAATGCAAATTTGAGAAAAATTTTTAAAGTAATTTTTCTCAAAGTTATGATTTTACAAACTAAATTTTCTAACCAATCAAGCTGTATTGCTTTTTAAATACTTCTCTTAGTCTATAGAATAAATTGCATTCAAAACATGAAAATCCAACTTCAGGTACCTTTTTATAAATCATATCATATATAAATCCTACTATTACATATATATGTTACTGTAAAAGCCCGTATATTGGTAAATCCTAGGTTTTACTTGGAAATCTTCGGATTTACCAACATGAGTTGGTAAATGTAAGGATTTTTATAAAGTGAGATGATTTTCCGGGCTTTTACCATTAGAATTTGGTACATGCTAGGTTTTACTAAAGACGATTAGTAAATGTTGGTTTTGGAAATAAAACTATGAGTATTTTAATAATCATTTATTGCAATTATTATAAACTTACTAAGTCCTATTTATTAATAACTAGTGAAACAGTTTAAAAATACTTTTTTAACATAACAAAAACTAAATTATCTTGTAAAAAATAATATAATAGCTTACCCGGCTAAGCTAATCAGTAATCACAGTTTTTTTTTCTAATCTTTGGTATTCATTGTCATTTAATGAAAGTAAAAAAAAGGATTTTACTTGTTACAACATGGAGAGCTATCATGGCATTTAAAATTACAAAGTAATCCTGATGACTTGCAAGCGCCCTTCTTCGTTAGGCATTTTTTAAAGCAGTTGCACTTCTTGAAACCTTGTCCTCCGGTCAAAGACAATTTTGCGACAAACTCCTTTACATCTACTACAACTGCAATAACGCTTTTCGGGTCGGTTTTAGCTTTGTCAATTTCAGGCACTTTCAGTCTTACATTTTGGCCAATTTTCACATTTGGATATTTATCAACAGACGTGGCTTTCATTTTTTCAACTTGTTTTTCCAAATTCAATTTTGCGTTGTTTCTTATAGTCACTACAGATTCTATCTTTTTTGGTATTGGCTCTATAGTTACAAGAACTTCCTGAGACTCAATCATGTTTTCTGTCTCTGAATCGGTATCTCTCTGAATCGTTACATTGGAATCATCGGTTATTTGCTTCGCCTTCATTTTCTCAGTAATAATCATTTCATCTTCTTGTGTTTTATCGTTGAGAGTGCTATTGTCTATATCCCCTTCTGACTCATTTTCAACAATGCTTTCTTCCTTGTCCTGTTCGATTGCATTTTCGACGTCATTATTTTGTTCCGTATTGTCATGCGAATGCAACAACTTCTCTAAATCTTCTTCAGATCTTATAACTCTAATCATATCACTAGGGATTGCTGAAGTTGCAAGGCCCATTTTCATTGGACAACCAAACATTGCTTCGTAGGGGGAACATTTGATTCCCTCGTGATATGCTCTATTTTTCATTGCCTGGATGAATCTTAAACCCTCTGACCACTTTGATAACTGATTGGTTTCCATCCACGTGCTCAACATATTTTCTATGTCTTGATTAGCACGCTCCACTGATCCTTGACTTTGGCTATGTCTTGCCTTTCCATGTACGATTTTTACATCCGGCCACATGGAACATAAACTCTCAATAACTTGGTTAGAGAATTCTCGACCATTATCGGAATGAAGGATGCTCGGCGCTCCAAAAGTGGTGAAAATATGCAAAAGATGGTATGCAACTTACGGCGCGTTTAGTTTGAAGCGCACAAAGGATCACAAATTTGGCAAGATGGTCTTGGTAAACTAAAATAAATTTATAATTTCCATCTGGGCTGGTTTGTAGATCTATTAGATCAACCTGACAGCGTGAGTTCATTTCACTGTGAAGTATAGGTCTGACGACAATGCCCTTTTTCAGTCTTCTGTTTCTTTTGGCAAGGTTGACATAGCTTCAAATATGTCATAGTAGCCTCAACTGTTACATTTTTATCCTTGCGGTTACATTCCTTAAGCATCCGTGTCCTTCCACTGTGGCCAATAGCAACATGCGTTTCTTTGAGAATATTGAATAAGTCTTCGTGACAAATGTAATACCTTATTTCTCCATCCTCTTCTTTCATAGGTGCAATTAGTTTTTCTTCGCCGCCTATAGTCAAAATGTCGTAACGCTTTATATGCCTGTATTGAACAGCTTGTTTCCTTTTTCATGTTCTATGAAGTTTTTACTTCCTCCAAACACTTTGCGTATTTGTCCCTATTAAGATAAAAGTTATTATCTTTCTTGCTTGCAACGAGCTCGTCCATTATTTCATAAAATCTCCGTTTCATACTCATCTTGATTCATAAATAACTTNTTGTTTCTTTTTCATGTTCTTTGCAGCTTTTACTTCCTCCAAACACTTTGCGTATTTGTCCCTATTAAGATAAAAGTTATTATCTTTCTTGCTTGCAACGAGCTCGTCCATTATTTCATAAAATCTCCGTTTCATACTCATCTTGATTCATAAATAACTTGTAGACAACGAAATCTCAAACAAGATTAGAATTAACGTGCATGTTCTAACGTGCCAAACGATGGAATGAGGCGAGTGAAGGCTGCGACACAGAGCGGTGCGGAAAGCGGGGACTATTTTTTCAACATTTACCATGTCTCTGAGGTAAAACCTAAGATATACCGAGTAAATGCTGGTAAAAGCTCGAAATTAGCGATGATCGCAGAACATTTCGGACTTTTACCACAAAGATTTGGTAAATCTTAGGTTTTACTGGAAGATCTTAGGATTTACCATAGTTCGAGCATTTACAGTAACATATATAATAGTAAGATGTATATCTATGCAAAATATATTTGGATGAAACTCATGATAAGTTTGTTAGAAAATTAACTTTATCATCAATTTCATCTGAAAACAAACAATTTTAATTAAATCAATATGATTTCGCATTTATAACTTAAGAACAATTTTAGAAATCAGAATAAACATAAGCATTTTACATTTAGGATTTTAACATTAAATAATATCAATTAGTATATCCAATATTAAGAAATAATAAATATCAAGAATATAATATATTCTTGATATTTATTATATTATAATAATTGATTTTAAATATAAGTAACAAGTGTATTAATTCAAAAAATTTGGAATTAAAAATCGAAAAAAATAGGACATGGAAAGTATTTTTAACTTAAAGCTTTGTTAACAAAACCTAATTAAGATATTTTTAGTTTGTAGAAATTTAGATATTAACTTGAGAAGTTTTAATTCACAATTTAGAAGTTAAAAGTGGAATAGGTTTTACAATCTAAAAATGCTTAAACAAAATTTTAGCTTTATCAATAAGATTATTTAGATTAATATGTAAGAAAGTAAAAAATAAAAAATAACTAGCAAAAGATAAATAAAGTTAAAATTCTTTTTGTTATTCAGAAAAATTTAAGTATCAAATAAGATAAAATTTATTTTGTATCTTTAAATAACTTTTTTAATATTAAAAGTAATCTTGGAAACCATATAAAAATTAAGAGGTTAAAAAAATTTTTCTAATAGAATAATTATTATTTTTAATTGTGAAACAATTTTTTTCAAAAAATGTATTATGATTTTTAAATGTTATTTTGATTTTAATTACAAAAATGTTAAATAATATTTACTTACAGGTGTTTCTGGAATCACAAACTTCTCTCCAGATGCCATTTTTGGTATATTCGTTAAATTGGATAAATTAGTCCTATTCTGAAGCATATTTTTCCTAGATAAAATTTCATCCACACTTAATCCTGTATAGGAATGTCTCCGAATTTGAGCCAACTCATTTGATAACTCATTTGTATCTGGTTTAGATGATATCACCAATCCACCAGTACTATTCATTTTGCGTAATGTTGATTCTGATTTCACTGCAGTCATTGTTGATGAATTAACAGCACTCAAATTGATGTGACTTTGAGTAGTAAGTGGTATTTGTGAAGGAATTGCATTAGCAGTATGAACTGGGGTTTGATAGGTTAAATTAATATTACCAGAATTATATTGAATAGATGAAGGTGAAATTTGTGGAGGATTTTTTGAAGATCTACTATTAATAAATCTTTCTTGTTGTGCAGTTCTTGCTTGAGAAGAAAGAGCCATAGGCACTTGTGAAGGCAAATGAGATTGTAATTGTCCAGTAACATGAAATGATGATTGCTTAGTACTCTGTGATGCAATATTCATTGCACAATTAAAATCTGATACTGGCTGATCTATTCCATGCTTTTCTGAATTTAGCAGCACATTTAGAGTTTTAAAAGAAGTTAAAGAAGAATCATTTCTCTCTGTTCTTAGTGTTCTGGACATTGAAGTAATATTATCGGATGACACCAAGGAAGAATTTTGAAGGGCTGATTGTCTAGTAGTAACATCAAGTGACAATGGATTCATCTCTTGCACTACAGTCTGAGAATGAATATTATTAACATTACCTATCATACTAGGTGAGGTATTTTGTTGGTGAACTTGGAAAGACTGTTCATCAATTGCATACGATGGCTCACAAGAAGTAACACTTTCTGATATATTGGCAATATCAAATTGTTTTGACTGTGATACATTTCCAAAGGTTGGAACCTAGAAATATAAAATTATTATTAAATATGTTTAATTACATTAACAAACAACTTTTTCATTTTATGAGTTATTTTAAGAAATAATAAAATATGAATTCAGTATAATGTAATAATTCCTTTCAATCCAGTAAATAAAACATAAGAAATTATAAAATAAAAAATTACTGTTTACAATTATTATTTCTTCCAGAATATTCTAAGTTTAAATATTTTACTTCTATTATTAAATTTAATTATGAAATCGCAGCTTTTAACTACCTATCTCCAGCTAAATTACTTAATAATTAATTAGCCTTAAGTAACTCAATAAAGAAACCAGCCGTTTGTTTGATACTATTTATTCTATTCAAATAATGAAATTGGAATAAATTTAGACAATTACTAGTCTGTTATGTAACCAGCAAACTTTCTGCAAAAACAAGATATACAAAAATTAAAAGAAAATTAAAAACTTTAATACTTGAAATATTTGATATTTTTGTGTACAGTTATATCCTGTCATCTGAATTCCCTTATCTGAATTTCTGCTGCAATGAATAATGTTCATTAATACATATCTTGATATGTGAATCAAATGATCTCTGTATTATGAATTTATACAAATACTTAATACAAAAAAGTATTTCAAAAAGTGCCAGACATTTGTATTTATATTTGAAATATTTTTTTCCAAATATCAACTATCTAATTTTAACACAATTTCTGTAATGACTCAGGATATATTCTTCATAATTGAAGTTTTAGACTATGTACAAAAAATATAAAATTTTTGAGTCTATCTCAATCCTTTTTTATACAACACCAGAAGTAACAGTTAATATGGCTTTTTTATTGAAGAATAACTTCTTAAAAAACAAAGGTAAACGAGTAAAAAGAGAGATCACAATGTTAAAAACGATCAAGTGTCAGCCTTCTGTTGTAGGTTCTGACACTTTACATTAAAAACATGAAGAATTCTTCTCACCATACTGTCCTTATCTGGTGTTGTATAAAAAAGGATTGAGATAGACTCAAAAATTTTATATTTTTTGTACATAGTCTAAAACTTCAATTATCTAATTTTAATCACAATCCAAGTTGAATAAAGTCAGCAGATACTCAAACTTTAGCTTTAAAAATATAAATAATTTGTATTTATAATTAATATGCTTTCATGTTGTTTGTGTGACATATATGGGACCAGAACAGTGTTGGATTAAGATAATTGTCAGATTCTGGAAAAGTGAATCTAATGGCATACAAATGAGTTTAAAAATGTTAAAAAATTGTTAAAAGTTAAAAATGAATCAATTGTTAATGATGCAGAAAAACATAAGTTGGACTAATGACAGTGGTGGATTTCTACACAGGTGCACGAGGCGTGCATCTAGGGGCTCAAAATTCAGCTCTCAAAATAAAAAAATTATTTTATTTTATTATTGTTTTTTCATAATAAAAATAATTAATAATTTATTAGTATTCCCTAAATTAAATTGACAAATGAATAACAAATCAGTAATAAATTTAAAAATAAATTATTTTTTATATCCATGGATTACTAGATTTTTTTTGTTTTTAACACTTTTACCTATAATTCTTGTACCAATAAGTTTCAATTTTCATAATTAATACAATCTAAACATCAGTAACTCTTTAACTACAGCCAGGAAGTTGTAATTTTATATTGGTTAATTTTCAATGTTATTTCCCTATGTCTCACTTTTTTAGACCACTGGTATAGTGCCTACCAGAGTAAAAATCATGCGCATATAATGCACACTATAGGTGTAGGGGTAGTGAAAATATTTACAGGGAGGCCTCAAAATTGAATTGCACCTGGATCAAGTGCTAAATCCATCACTAACTACTGATCAAAACATCCAAACATCCTACTATGCTAGTAATCAATGTTGCCAAGTTAGTGAATTCCCACTAAATTTAGCAGGAAATTGGAATGATAGTGAAAAGTTTAGCGAGAGGTATAGTATTTTTGGTGGAAAATTTCAGGGGACTGATTTTTATATTTATATAGTATTTTGTTTTAAGATACTTGTATCTTCTTTGAGCAGCCAAAAATAAACCTAACATTCTTTAATATTGGGCCCAAGCTACTAAATAAATGTGATTCAGCTCAGGCTTGATATCACATTTATTTAGTAGAAAGATGTTCAAATTTAATCAGAACAGGAATTTAAATTAGTGGGAAGCATGTACAATTAGGCAATAATGTTAGTAGTACCCAAAAACCCAAAGTTTACTAGTGCCCAATTATTGAACATCTCAAACTAGCAAATGGCTAGATTACTGAGACTGTACTGTATTTGAAAATACTAAGTACCAAATTGTAATTAGAAATTTAAATACTAAATTCTTTTAGTATAGAGATACTTGAAAACATTTCATAAGTNGGATCGATGACACCTTGTGAGGTGTCATTGATCCAAGGTTGCTAACGCAATTTATAGAGCATACAAAATATGCAATAGTTTCCCATAGAAGCATTTATAATTTTAATTAATGACATTGATTTTTCCTGTTTCAAAGAAGCAAATACTGTATGGTGTCCAAAAAAATCTGTAACAGAATTGATTTAATTCTGAGCCCAGAAAAATAGTTCATGCTAACTGTCAATGCCATATTCAACAATAATTATACTGACAATTTTTCACTTCATTTTTGGACGTTCAACTCTTAACTTGTCAAAGATAAGCATAAATTTTAAATTACGAATAATAACTATAGAAGAAAACTTCCCTCCTTCGCAATGCTAAAGACCGTCTGGACATGCACCTTCGGTCAGGCATCTGCATTATCCCTGTCATCGATCATAGATCCAGCCGCCACTTAGAAATACGTGTGCTACAATGTGCCCTTTAAACATCTGCCTCAAAGAACACGAGATGTCCATCGCAAAAGGATTAGCCAACGCGGCATTGGCTATCTGTGCCTCCGACCCCGACATTGCTGTGGAATTCCGTGAAACATGCCTATTATATAACTCGTCCAGGCAACCCTTTCTCAAACATCTTGAGCAGATGGAAATATATAAGGCCACCTGCAAAAAAACTGTTATTAACTTTTGCAATGTTGATCCCTTTCCCACGGTGTGGAAGTCTTTCTTTGAACTATAAATCTTACTATCCTTCCCTACCCATTTCTCTTGTTTGATGTTACCTCTTCTGTGCACACATTTGACAATCCCCTGTTTGTTTTCGGCATTTGGCGATTAGCTTGTTTGATGATACTTATTCAACACGAGTGAAAACATTTGCAATTGTAATAAAAATTTACTAGTACATAGGTTTAGTGCTTTTTATAATAACTATATTGTTTATACTTAAAGCATTGTCATTTTGAATTTACAAAGTGCAGAGAAATGGTCATTTACTTGTATTTTCTCAGTGAATGTAGTGCTTCTTTTGTGTCACAATGCAAACAATGTATTGTGCATATGTATCGCAAACACAGCCTTTCTTTGTTGTAATTAGTGCAGTTGACCGACATTGTTCCGTCTCGGACCGAGGCAGTCGCCCGTAAGACGACAAATTAATTTTTATAAGTGAGAAAGCCATGACAGAGCCGGCATTTCCTAAGTAGAACAACCGGGTCAAAATGAGCCGACGACATTTTCTCAACTCGGCAATCGGCCAAAGTTCTCATAAATATTGGGGGCCCGGGTATTCTTTAGGTCGGACTCACGTCCCTGGCAATAGAAGGGCAATCTGCCATGCTAGACAAAAGATAGAGGATTCTGTTTTTTTATATAGATGGAACAGTTTTTAGGGCAGGTCCTGCGGATTACAAATTTTATACATGGATGCGTTTACATTTCTGAATTTGCATTTATAAGTGAATTGCAAAAGTCTTTATCTTTGCAGTGCTCTGTATTTGCAGTTTAATTTTCTTTTTTGTAAACAATCTTTAGACATTTTACAAAAATTGATGTGTTTATATTTATTGGAAAAGAAATTATTTAAGTATTTATATGTTTGTTTTCCTTTTTTTAAGTCAGTGGAAAGGAGAAGTTAAAGAAGGATTGCCAGGTAAGCAAATACTTGTTAATATAAAATATATTATTTCAGTTAAACCTAGGTTTAGTGAATACTTGTACTTAATGGACAAAATATCTAGTTCTGGCACATTATATGACTATAGCAGAGCTCTGCAACTAATGTGCTGAGATATGATGCTAAGTGAATTCAAGGCACAATGCCTCCAAAGGGAGGAAAAGCACAGTGATATGGTGAACACATGAATATGATAAATACATGTTGATTCAAAAGGGACAATGATTTTCCTGTTTTATGTTTGTTGCTATTGACATTTGTGACAGAAAAAATTCTAACAAGTTTCAAACTTTTGTCATATTTCACAGAATCAGTGCACATGTAAATTTGGTGAGTCAAATGCCAAGTTGCCATCTCAATTTTTGTGAAGTGATAATTTTTTGTGAAGATGATGTCTCCTATGATCATGGAGTCAAGACCCCAATCATATGCTTTTCATGCTAGGACTGCATTAAATGTTGTCCACAGTGATTTTTTATATGCACTGTACTTTATAATTCCTATATTTTTTGTATACTTTTACTTGTAGTGTGCCACAGAATTCTGGAAAGTACCTAAGTGTACTGTGCTTGAGAATAGTTTGTAGAATACTGGATTATAGGACTATTAATGCATTTTTACTTTGATTAAGCAGATGTTACCTTCTGTGAACAACAGACAAAAATTTTCTCCCTATTCTATTTTCCAAAATCTCTGTTAAGCAAATATAGTACAATAAATTATATGCTTTCTGTAAATGTCAGCTAAAATATATGTTTATACAGTATTTGGTACCATTGTTTCATAGAATTTCTTTGTATCCTTAAACTTGTTAGATAAAATTTTCCCAGTTTGTTTTAGATAGCATTCTCACACTCTTTGCACCAAACATTGATAATTTGATACTGGCATTTATACTTTGCATAATAAGGGGAATTAAGAAACTTTGAGAATTTTAAAGAAGAAAAAAATAACAGAAACAAATGAATCAAATTGGTATGTTTTAGGAAACTTGCCAAAACTCCTGCTTGAGAAGCCAAGACAGTATAATTTGCAATGCTACCTGTCTAGTTTGCAGTAGCTGTAGTTTTGAGTATCAATCCATTCCAGATCTTTTGTTCTATATTTCTCTAAATTAATTTCTAATTAAATTTATTATTGGTACATAACAATTTTAGTGTCAAAAATGTTAAGTATTAATATCTGTAAAGCAACTGATATCTGTAAAGCAACCAGACAAACAAAGGTTGGACATCCTTGTTCTATATGTACACTTTGCAAATGAAATATAATAAACATGTTATTTTTGACATATGATTTATTTACTCTACAAATTTCATAAATAATTTACCTTGAAAAGATTCAAAGGTATCCATAAAATCATCAATGGAAGGTTGAAGCTGTGCCAATCCAGGTTGAATAAAGTCAGCAGATATTCCAACTTTAGCTTTAAAAAATATAAATAATTGGTTTTTATAATTAGAATAATTATATAGAATAAAAGTATAATTTAAATAATCCTTGTTTAACACTTAAGATATAAAATTTATACTTGGTAATTATGACAGAATATAAATAGTTATGATAAAATTTTATAATACATTTAAGGTATTTAATCATTTTAATTTAAACCAACTATTTAATTAACTTATACCAAAATGCATTTCTTACTAGCCCGTATCACTTGGGTGACAATTGGGTCATCCAAATGATATGGGCCAGTAAGACCAAATTCATTTTGTTAATAAGTTAATTAAATAGGCTTGGTGTGTAATAAGCCTGTTTATTAGTGATAAGTAACTAAGTAGTTTTTCATAATTAGATAATACAGGCAAGAAGCTTCTTAATATAACTTGATATATGTTCTATGTTTCTATTTTTCTCCAATATAAACCATATTTCTTAACTATAAATAAATCGTTGTACACAAAAATCATAGAAATCAATAAAGATGAACTAATGCCAAAATGAATTCACTTTTACATTGAAATAAATTCATTATACACTAAATAGTTTTATTTTTATTTTTTATTAATAAATAAAAATAGTCATTTTTAAAATAATCAAGTTTTATAGGATTATTTTTAATTAAGAAATTGCTGGTTTTTAATACTATTTATAATTAAAACTTCATTTAATGTACTTAAAATAATTAAAAATTTACAAAATATATTACCTATTTCTTTGTGATAAGGAAAATCCAAAGATTGAGAAGAAAACAGAGAACTAAATAAGGTGTCACTGAAGTCTACTATATCTTCATCTAATCCTACTGAACCTGAAGAGAGATTACTATTTGACCAAGTTGACCATTTTGAATCCCAATCCATTGCCATCTATTGAAATATTATACTATTAGTATAATTGCCTTTAAAATTTTTAAATGATTAATAATTCTATCACNTTAAATGTAATAAATTATTTTAATCTTTGATTACTGTGTAAATTTGATTATTTATTGTCAGTAATACCTTTTAATCAGTCTTTTAAATTTATGCATGAAAATGTGTGTCACAAAATGATAAATATAAGTTCCTGATTTAAGTGATCATAAAAAATACTTTGATTACTGTGTAAATTTGATTATTTATTGTCAGTAATACCTTTTAATCAGTCTTTTAAATTTATGCATGAAAATGTGTATCACAAAATGATAAATATAAATTAAGTTTTATAAATTATTGATCAAACAACAAAAAGTTATTTCCATCATAAAGAATGACTTGTTTATTATTTTTTTCCATTTTGTTCAAAAAGTTTATGATAAAATGACAATTCTAGGATCTAGCAATATACAGTGGTACCTCAAGATATGAATGCCCCAGCATACAAAATTTTCAGGATATGACATGAAATTCGAACATATTTTTGCTCCATGATATGAACAAAAACTCACCATACGACGTTACATTAGTTCGCAGCACCATTTTTTATTCACTCCTGTTCATTAGTCTCAGTCCGCGTGTTTGCTTCGTTGTGGAAGGATCTCGCTCGATAAAGGAAATCTTGAGGTATTATCAGAAAGTGACTGATTTTATTGAAAAGAAACATCCCAAAAAAGGTTCACACTGGCCATATTGCTGCTCGAAGTAATGACATTTGCCTAAGTCATTTTAGAAACATTTTAAAAAGTAGGCAAAGCCAAACCTCTTTGGATAAATATTTTACCAAACAACCTCTATCCAGTGAAAGTGCTGGTGGAAGTGAAGGAAAGAAGGCAAAAAGCAGTGAATAAAAATTTAAAAAATACATATATAAAACAACACTAATTTTTTCATCTTTTCTGAGTTATTTTTAAGTTATTGTTACATTATGTTATGTAAGTTAAGTTTTAGTATCATTTCCCTTCTCCCTCTCCTCTGCCATCAGTTTAAACCTTCACCGTCATCTATCCTCAACGGTAAAGGTACATTTTTTTATCAATTATTATTCTATTATGGTTATTTATACATTTACAACTACAAAATGCATTTTTCAGTGTTTTCTTTACTATAGTTATTTTTTTTAATGTACTACTTAGCTTTAATTTGTGTGAGTTTTTTGTGTTGAAACGAATTACAGTAGAGCATCGATTTTCCGAAAGTCAATCATCCGAAAGAATTTCAGTCGGCAAATTTAAATTTTTGCCAGTGCTGTGGCGCTTCAATCTTTGGCTATGTCTTGGGCTACTCAAATATTTTACGTTTTTGATACTAAATTAACATCTGAAGTATAATTTTTTATTATTTTTATATTTTTCAATATATTTATTTTGTTTGTACAAAATAAAAAAA
>NW_019385443.1:118962-168796 GCF_000671375.1 Centruroides sculpturatus | reverse complement strand
GACACTCGGTAAGTAATCCTACAATTTTTTGTTTATAGCGTAGTTTATACGGATTATTCCCAAAAAATATATACGTATTTTGGAAATGTTGAGTCGGATTAGTCTAGAATCGATTAATTTTATGGAAGAAAATCTTTCAAACAGCCGTAGTCCGTAAACTTGACACGTGTCGGGTTGTGATTGGAAGGATTCGTAAGAAAGCGGATTCCTAGAGAATGGAACGTATCTCTATCTTATAGGGGGGTCGACTGTATTTGGTTTTACATGTAATCATATGGGAAAAAATTATTCACCTTACGACATTTTCATGATACGATCTCAGTTTTGAAACAGATTAATTTCGTATCCTGAGGTACCACTGTATAAGGATAATAGCTAGAATTCATCCTAACATCTAGAATATAATATGCATTAAATTCTGTTCAGCAATATTTTTATGATTTTTGCCCATTCTTGCCAGATTTGTTTAGTATTCTGACAGTAACTGTATGAAATCTATTGTAGATAGCACTTAGCTATTGATGTGATTCAAAATCACAAAACTGCATCAATTGATGTCTGTCAAGTGTGGTTAGATTCAATAAAAGAATGAAAAGTGTCAAAAAAACAACATCTCCAATTACTTTTACTTGAACATGTTTACTTTATGCATATAAATTTGGCATAAAGATTCAAAAGCAGCTTGCAAGATATACACATCATTTGGAGAAAATACAAGATAATACAAGGCTTCAAATGACACAGATGACCTAAAGGCTTCCCAGTCTTGGTTGCAAAATTTTATAGAATTTTCCATTAAGGCTTACCTTTAGGTTGTGTTTTTGCTTCTGAAAACAAAGAATTTTATAAGAGAGCAATTTAAAAACTTGTTTCTCATTGGAAAAAAACAAGAGTGTTCACTGTTTATGAATATATTTAATTTTATCTCAAAAATACTTCATAAACTATTTTAGATGCCTGATGTATTCTTTCAAATAATTCCAAAGGTTTATTGTTTGGAGAAATTAAATATCATTTAATAATTATAAAATAATAACTGCATCATTTGAAAAATTATATTTGATTTGAAGCTGTAATTATCATGATAAATCTTAGATTGTAGTAAATAGATGAATAACATTTCCTTTTTAAAAGTAATTCTAATTCTCTCCTGAAGCAATTATACAATGAACTGAAACATAACAGACTATAAATGAATACTGTTTATCAAATCTTTTACATGTTTACTTTCAATATCATAAGTTATAAATCTAACAATATAAGCCATTGATTGCACTGTTTGTATACCTGTAATCTGTAATCTGTAACAGAATGCCTAGAACGACCACTAGGGGCGTCCCAAGCTATTATTTAAATTAACAATAAATTCAGTATACAGTAGAGCATCGATTATCTGACCCCTGATTAACCGTCACCTCGGTTAACCGACCGCGTTCTAGTCGGCAAATTCAAATGTCCACTAGTGATGTGGCGCTACAATATTTGGCTATGTCTTGGCTACTTTAATATTATTTTTACGTGTTTTAGCTGGCAACACTCATTCGACCATGAAAGGGAGCCAGTATTTAAACGAGGCTTAATTTTCTAATTTTTAACAATACAATAGCGACAATTATTATTTTAATAAAAAATTTGATAGGCTTAACATGGAGGAAAATTCAAAGCAAAATAGGTTAATAGCGATATACTAATATACTAATATACTAATTACATGGGATATAATAATATACTACACTAATAATAGATATTTTCATACTTTTCAGTTATCCGACTTTTCAATTATCCGACCAACCCCAGTCCCCAATTGAGTCGGATAATCACTGCTTTACTGTATTATTATTTTAATTTGTAATATGAATTTATTATTATAATAAATTAATATTATAATGAATAACGAATATATATAATACATAAATAACAAATAACATAACAAAATATTAAGAAACTAAAAATGGGTAAGATTAAGACAATTCTCAATAAACAAAGCAAAACAAAAAAAACAACCAACTGCCATGTTGCACGTATCTATATATATCAAGTATTATTATAGTATTTATAAGTATCTACATATATATTTTTTTATTTGTAATAGGATTTTATTATTGATATGAATTTATTATTTATACCATGGAATGACACCGCTGCTACTAGAATGCCCACTAGGGGGCATCCCAGGCTACTAATATTAGTATAAAATATACTTACACTATTATTTTCAGGGCTGGATTTTCGTTGTTTTGATCTGAAGCGATCCTTGAAGTACATTCTTCTCTTTTTATATTCAGCAGCAATAGAAGATACTTTTGATTTCCACAGATTTTCTTCTACAACCATTACCTTTCAAAATAAATAAACTTCACTCAATAATAATTAGAAATTAAAATCTTAATATGAATCAATTTATAAAATTCTATATGCAAATTAAAAAAGAAAACAATAACATATAGGGTGAATCAAAATAAAGTATTCCTATTTAGAGAAATCTGCAGAAAGGCCAGTATACAGAATGCTGTCATACTTGATGTGTTTACTTTCCAGATTGCAAAGAAGAAATCATAGCAATAAAATTAATTCAAATACCCGTCAATAGGAAAAACGGGGTACTGTAATATCAACTTTTAATCCTGCTAACAGCAAACACATTGGACATTGAATTGATAATCCTTGATAACTGATCTGAAGTCTCTATCAGCTGTTATCTA
This sequence comes from Centruroides sculpturatus, assembly GCF_000671375.1. Classification (NCBI taxonomy): domain Eukaryota; kingdom Metazoa; phylum Arthropoda; class Arachnida; order Scorpiones; family Buthidae; genus Centruroides; species Centruroides sculpturatus. The sequence continues at coordinate 166,094 of NW_019385443.1, read as the reverse complement.
ACCACTTTTATATATTGTATTAATGTATTGAATGAATGCTAAAAAATCCATTTATGAACTTTGTATGTCATTGAGTTTAGTTCATTTCTCAATCATACATCTATCCACTTCTCTCTGCTATACTCTCTTCTTGCTTATAGCATCAAATTTCCACTATTAGTGAGTATTTGAAATAGTTTTTTTTATTGACAAAATTCTTTTCATGATCTGGAAAGTGTATACACTAAATATGACAGTATTTTGCCCACTAGGTCTCTTCACACACTGTTCTCATAGGGAGAATTTGAATCATCCTGTATATGGAAAATCATGTTAAAATATTTGTGAAAAGCTTCTATTAAAATATCATAAACAAAAAGAATACACTAAATAAAAAAAATTACAAAACGAATGAAATCAAGAGTTAATTTTATAGTCAGACTATAAAATTAACAAAAATAAATAAAAATAGACATGTTGATAAAAATATAACAAATAAATGGTTGAAAAATAATTGAAAAAAGTTAAAATTTAAATCATTATAAATAAAATTTTAAATATGAAAAGTAAAAAATATAAAATAAATAAAATGATTTTTACTAATGGGAATTTCTTATCACAATGCTACATTAACTAGGTTCACCCTACTTCAATTTTTCTCATTTATAATTATTTAACTAGTTAGAAAAATGTTTAATCATTCACTCTTTGTGGTTTTATATCTATGGGTCATTTTATTTAAAACATGAATTTAGAATTTGTTTAGTCTTTTTAAATATCTTGTTTGAAACAGTTTTTTGAATCTAAATATTGTTCAACGTCATATGTCATTGATGGTTGTATGAATGTTCTGAAACTTAACATTTCAATATGTAACCTGGTGTTTTCAGGATTTTTTCCAGGTGATCAATAAAAACTGCTGAGTGGACCCTCCTTATATAAATAACCTTATTCTATCTTAAAGAAGGTTATTGACAATAGTTTTGATGTTTCAGTTTGAAATTGGAGATTCTGTTGTTTTTGAATTATTATCACTATTTTGGCAACTTTCTTTTTTTAAAAAATCTAAGTAAATTAGTCTGATTTAACTTCTTTTTTATGTCACTTATTTAGAGATTTTTATAGTTTTCAATAAAAGAAAAAATTCACACTTCTACACAAATACACTTTTTAAAACTTGATAAAGAAAACAGTGTTAAACTTTTTAAAAAAAACACTGACTATGCTACTCTATTTTCATATCAGACTTGTCTTTTTTGTTCATCTGCATTAATATCTGAAGCTTAATTTGCTTGTGTTGACATGTAACCATGAGCAAAAACATCTGAAAATAAATGTGAAGAAATAAAAATTTTATTTAACAATAAAAGAGAGTTAAATCTGCAAAGACTTCTTTTTTTACTATGGCACATCACGATTTTTAATCTGTTGTTTTATAAGATTTAAACATAAGGAATAACAATACTAATAATAATGCTAATGATATGGTAAAATAATAAAATAATTATGTTATACATAAAAAATCTAAAATTGTGAAGGACCAAACCCATATTGTGTAGCTACAGTGCCTAGCATCTTATCCATTTAGCTATCTGAGAACTTCCAGAAGTTCTGAGAAGTTGCAGAACTTCCAGACTTATAAACTAAACACTCAATTATTTGAAAACTTCAGAAATGAATCATATTATTTGGAGAAGAAGCTGTGTTTATGGTTATGTTTCATTCAAATCTGTGACCTGAAGTCTGACCCTCTCTTTGTTAGTAGACACACCTTATATGTATGAATAAAACAATGTGAAAAAAACTGTCTGAAGAACATAAGACATTATATTTGATGAACTGATTATATAATATATATGTTACTGTGAATGACCGATATCTGGAGTATATCAACATTCTCTGGTGAATGTTTATATTTAAGGGTCATTATTTCTCACTTACACTGGCAAATGTCGACATTCAGCATGCACTGATGGTGAATATTAAATAAAAATATTTTTATTACATTAAGACAAAAATGCAACTTTTTAATATGTCAAAATAGGAGAAAGCTTAAGTAACAGCACATGTAAATAAACTGTTGAACCTAAAACAAACAGTACATTCTAAATCATTAAAGAAAATAATACAATAATAAACTTACACATAAATTATGTGATTAACGTTATACAAATCTTATTTATTGCAACAACTTAAACTGTTATGGCACTTTGAATTACACACAAGTCCCTTGTTTTTACAATTGCATTTATTCGTGGAACACTTCTTTTTGCAATGACAGCGTGTATAGCCTTGCCCTCCACTTTTCAAATTAGCTGTAGCTGCTTCTCTCAGCGATATTTCTTGTGAAAAAATATCATCTATGGAAAGTAAAGTAACTTTTCTTTACAAATTACGAACTGATTACAGAAACAAAGCTGCTTGAGGGTACCATTTTTGTTTGCTAATTTATAAAAGTCAAAGTCTTCTATTCCAACAGCAACTGCCAACACATTTCGGGCATCTGTACGGCCACGGTCGACATCAGGGACTTGTATTCGTACGGTATCACCAATTTGAGCAGAAGGAAATTTTCTTTTTGAGGTTCATAACATTTTCGTTGCTCGCAGTAGAAGATTCTTTTTATTGAAATGACTTCATGTTGTTCAGTCAGGACTTGATATGAAGATGTGGTGGGCTGCATCTCCTCTTCAATATTTTCCTTTGGAATATGGTATTCATTATGGCCACTGCTCAAATTTTCTTCAAAAGTATTAACAATTTCTTCAACCTCCACCAAAGCTTATCTGTGTTTGTCGACATACACTGGCAATTGTTCGAATGTATAATAATATAACCAAATATTCGGTCTTTCACCGATGTATTTTGTATGTGTCAACATTCACCGGAGAATATCGACATTCTCTAATTTCGGTCTTTCACAGTAACATATATACAATGTAAGCATTTGTTTGTAGAAAAAAAAGCAGTTTTGTTTACAAATAACAGAGGTTTTTTTTAATAGTGTACAATATATTTTTGATCTACTTCTTTATTTCAAATAGTTAGTAAAAATAATACTTTTAATTTTGGCCAAATATAGATACTTATATTTATGAAAATCTTTGGCTTCATTTTAAATTTTAATGAAACCTTTGGGATTCAAATTTGTCAAGCCTGATTTATACTATCTATTACTATTTTCAATGCAGTTGCATTACAAATAGCAATAGATAGTATTCACTAGATCTTATTTTAATATAAATTTAATTTTAAAAAATTACCTCTGATTTATTATGAACATCTGAATCCAATGGAGATGCAAATTGGCACACAGGAGTCTTCCTTTTAGAAATAACTAAAAAAAATATATAAAAAAATTAAAATTTTCAATCAGTCATACAGTAATATCACAGATATTGTTATCAGTTGTCTAATCTTAACAAAATTGGCATATCCAAAAACATATAAGTTAAAATGCACTTATAAAATTGTATTTATCAAAACCAGAGTTTTTATTATAAGTATCATTATCTTTGGGTAAACATGCATTTACAAGCTGTCTTTTCAAGTTTTCAAGTTCAACATTGGCTGATAATATGCAATTTTTACAGTCTTAAAACAGTGCTTTAAATATTAAATGTTAATTGTTATTTGCAAATGGTACAGTAAGCTAACTGCTGCTGGCATTTCTTACTTTTCAGGTTTTCATTCCTTTGCAATGAAAACCTGAGGCTGCTAGTTTCTGACAAAACCAAATGACTTATCCTCTATAAAAATTATGACTACAATTCTAGAGCAGAATAGTTTTGCAGCAATGTGGTTCTAGTCTATTAAATAATGACCCCACTCCAGTGGCGCTAAGATTAACTCAAAAAGTCATCATATGACCTGGTCTGTTGTCTTCACTGGCTGGACCTCTTCATCCACCAACAAATGTGTCTTGCCCATGGCTGTTCTTTGTGGTAAAAACTCATAAGCCTAAATGGCCTCTATGTCCTTTGGCCAACAAACATATCCACCTAATATACCATTTGGAAAAGGCCTTGGCTACATTACTCACTACAATTGTTCACAACTCCAATTTTGTGGTATCTTCAATGTTACAAGCTAAAACAAGTATTGTTAACAGATTGGGTTCAATTCCATTGAAAACTTTTCAGTTTTACAAGATTAATGTAAATTTGCTCTATCCATCTGTACTGAATGTTGAGACTGCAATGCTTGCTAACACCCTTTAGCTTTCACAATCCAACAAATACTTGGTATACGGGAGGCTCTCATTCTGATCACTCAACCAATATGTGCATTTCACAATGATTTCATCTTTTAAATTTGTATGATGTTCTATTTTTAGAATGCACATTCATTTATATCTATCCACCTTTCTCTCAGTGATTGCAATTATTTATAATAACACACCTGAATTTTTGCCGAGCATAAAATTATTTTATTTCAAACATTTTCAACTTATTTATTATAGGCCATCCTCAGGCTTATGATTATCGTTCCAAAATAGAATGTAATGTTTTTCGAATAAGTTTCATTTTTAAATTTAAAGATTTAGAATAATTGTGTACATGAAAAAATAAATAATTTATATCTATGTTTTTCTAATCTGAAGATGATAGATGATCATTTAAAACAGAAGAAGGCATTTGTTTTATTTGAATATATTCATTTTTTGCTGGTTTTTTGGTGTTTATGTGTATTTATTATTATTTATTACTAAATTACACCAGTATTATCATAGAGACTGAACTATAAACACATGCTAATATGATAATTCCCTTTGGAAGGGATAATTTCCCTGTCAAATAATAAAGCAAATTCTCTTTTGACTTTGTTAATAGGTTCTTGAAAACTGCAATGTTAAGTAAAATGATATATAACAAAATCATTTTGCCATGGACTAATTGATATAAACAAGATTTAATTTAGTTAATATTTGCCTATGTGTAGCCATGGCTACTGTGGTAACGTTTTCACTTTTTTGTCCAAATTTAAAAAAAAAAATTCCCACATTAGATTTTGATGATTTTGTTGTCAAAATTCTCAGTAGAACCCTGGCATATGTATAAATTATATTTTCCAAAATATAATTAACTCTGAGAAAAAATATATTCAAAAAACTAAAATGTTGACTTTTGCTTATTTGACGCTTAATAACAAAAAAGTATTTTGACATTTTTTTGGGTGCTGTTTTTTGGAATATAAAGCCACACAGTTGCTTGATATTTTTCCAGAGTTTGGTGAATTTTGGTTGAATATGGAAAAGTTATCCAGATTCTAAGAAAGAAAAAACAATTTTATGTCCCTCATCCCCACTAGATGGCAGCATGTTACCTAGCTCTTCAATTGCCTTGCTATAACAACAGGAAGCTTCTGAAACAATGTGAACTTTGTCATTTTTTTCAAGGTGTGAACTTTTTGATTTAATTTTAGTACTAAAATATAGTCAATTCATTTAATTGGGCCACTGGTTAATTGGAGCAGTTGCTTTTTTGGGCCAAATCTCAAAGAATAGAAACAAAACTAATAAACTAATACATAATTTAAATGTTTAATTGAGACAGTAGCAGAAAAGGAATTTAGCAATTCTGATATATTTTAGGAATTTCCAAAAATATGTTAACACTACATACACTAATGTCATGTAGGCCTAATGGTTGGCAGAGACAAAGTAATTTTGTGTTTAGCTTGGGCAGTTCAGTTTTTTCATAGGAGGTCAGCATAGTAGGACTTATCATACCAGGATCCCATCTGAGGCAGACCTAAATAAGAGCTACTGACCCTGCTTCAGATAGGACCAGCTCAACTCCTTCCTCTCATCCTATCCAAAATTTTCAACTTTTATGTAACTATTTCAAATATATGTTTTTTAGTTGTGTCAAGCAAATCACCAACGTTATGCTTTAGACGCAATTCCCTCAGTCCAGACTGGACAAAATCTCAAACGAGACTGCTTTTAACGAGCGACTCCAATTTATCTATGACTTTTCCCACTTAAATGCAAACTGATTTTATTTTATTAGTCTTTTATTTCTTATTTTTTAGTTTCATTTACTTTACTTTAGTTTAGTTTAATTTCTTTATTACATTTTTCTTTTTAATCTGTACTTTTCATTTTCATCATATTTTTTTCCTTTTCTCAACAATAAATCACTTATAATCTTTCATTTGTCACATGTTACTGCTCGAACTACTCGACCAGGTTAACTACATCAATAAACATTGTCTCGAGTTTCTTGATATCACCTATCTAATATTTTAACTGGAATGTGTTTGCAACTTCTGGCATTTTTTTCACCTCACAGAATCAATTTTATTGTTTATAAAAAAAAAATTCAACTATTGTAAGGAGTCAATTCTGAACCATTCTATTTTGTTTGGGGATTATTTTTAGTTTGTTATTCTATTTATTTTGGGGCATTTTATTTCATTAAGCATAGACTATTGCACCTACCCAGACAAAACTCTAAAAGTTAAAACTGATCTGACAGATAAAAATGACATCATCATCGCAAAACGACATCTCATGGGTGGGAGACTTCCACAGTAACTTAAAAGAATGATCTCCCACCCCCAAATTGTTACAGGACATCACAAAAAAAGTATTTTAAAATTTGAGGAGATGACATGAGTAAAAAAACAGACTACTAGAACAAATAAAATGTTACTGTGTAAGTATGTAAATAGGCCAAGTCAGCAGATATATTGTAACATCATCACACCTGTTGCACAAAAAGGAGATGAAGAGATGACTCAGACAAGGTGAAGCTTAGATTCTAATGAGGTGGTGCTAAGAATCAAGTGATCAACAAAAAGTTTCCAAGTTTCAGTTCCAGTAACAGTGTTTTTATGATGCATAGTCAAATTTGTAAGATTCACTGTATTTTTTTGATAAAATTGGTTCCTAGCTTTCTTGTCAGTTGTGTGGAGATAGAATTAAGATAGTTCTAATTTGATTTAAGTTCCCAAATTGTCAGAAAGGTTTTGTACATATTTGTTTTGGTTTTATAAAGTATCTTTTTTTATTGTACAAAGATTTTCTAGTGTTATTGAATTGTACATATACGGGCTTTACTAATAAATAGAATTTTTTATATTATGTATAGTACTTCTTTCAACATTTTATGTTTAGTAACAATATTTTATTTTTGCTCTTGCAAGTTCAGGCCTGGCACACTAACAACGAAACTTAGTACATAAGACACTGTTAGTGTATTTTTCTGAGCTTTTGCTTTACTTTTATATAATAAGACATTACACAATGATAATTGTAAATTATTACAAATGTATTCAGTATCTTTCCTCAACAATGTTATAATGAAGCAATGTTAAATGAAAACTTGCTATATATTCAAAATTAAAATACAAATACAAATTATAAACTTCCATTTATGGAAGTATATATTTGTATAGTACAATGAGATATATAAAACTAGAAAGATGTAACAATGCATTTTAAAGAAATGGATACATTATGTTTGTGCACTATCCACAGCTTGGTGTACTTTCTTTGAACTAATATAACGTTTTCCTTTCTTTTTCTTACATTGTGGAGAGTTCTGGCTTGTAAGATTTATATATTTCACTGTACTACACAAATACATACTATAAATGGAAGTTTATAATTTGAACTTTTATTTTTATTTTCAAAAGATAACCCAATATTCTGCCTAATTGCACATGTATATTCACAAATTGTATGTACTTTCAAAAATAAAAATATCTTTTAAAAATTACCAAAATACCCAGAGAATAACCCATAGGTCATTGTGTTTTAAAATCAATTTGAAAGTGGACATGAAAGTTAATTCTAAATTATATACAAACTCATAACATTCATCGACGATGACCGTTGAAAATGGACAAAAACGTTTGTTTAAAAGCAAATTAATTGCTGGTTTGTGGGTAATTGCTTATTTTGTTTAATTTTATATCAGTAATATCATGGTGATCACATCACTACTCATTACACTAACTCATGTTACTACTACTTACACACTCATTACTATTTTGTTTCATTTTAAATTATGTACAAGATTACCCAACAACTTCTCTTTTCACTTTATCAAGAGCATCTTTAAATCTTTTACATACAACACATTTGCATCTGCCATTGCAATTTTTCTGGAAACCATAAAAAACTGGTATACATTTGCATCACTTTAGTTCTTTATTTTTTTGTACATTAACTCATTATTTAATTGACACTAATAAAAATATTTAAAAAAACCAACGGAGTCAGATAAATTGTCTTTACCCAATTGTACTATTCACTAGTACACAGAAAAATAATTCTCCTTTCTTTATTGACTTCTGGAGGCTTAAAAAATTTCAAGTCCGTAGACTGTATAAAAAACAAAAGGACCAACAGTGTAAAGTAGTAACCTTTTAGCACAGCGGGGACAAAGGGGGTACGGCTTTGTTAATTGTACCCACCTGCAGTGAGACGGTAGTACAATTGCCATATTGTAAACGAACGAACGTAAACAAGTGGCGGACGTTTGTGTGAGCTTCACTCTCGTCGGATGACGGCGGACCCGAGTGTAAGCTGTTCGGGCAAAGAAAAGGGATTGTGATTGGTCGGAAGTCCCCGTCCAAAAACCCTTAAATTGCGGGCCGAACGAGAGGAAAGGAGAGAAGGGCAAGAGACTGGTACACGGTAGTCTCAGGCACTTGGGAAGCCCGCTGAGCGTAAAGAGAGAGTGTTCTCCTCTGTTAATCTTCTCAGGGACGGGTTAGTGCTGAGACCGGACCGACCGTGCAGTTGAGCCGACTCCGAAAGCTGACTGAGGTCTCTCCCAAGAGTATTAGTTTCCAGACGCCAATCTGGCACGTGAATTCACCACGCATGATCTTCCTGTACATATGCTACGTTTATAACTTGTACAACTGTAAATAAACTATATATATATTCAATTTGAGTGTGGAGGTGTACTTTCCGACAAACCTGATTCACTACATCGAGTCGTGATATACAAGAAACCAACTCAACGAGGCGGAGTTGGGAAGGAACATTTTTTCAATAAGATCTTCACTAACAGGTTAACTTTAAGAGAAAAATTTTTTTTATTTAACACTATACTTCACCCCAAATGCATTTTGCCTTTTTTGGCCTCTTCAGCAGTGTTTCTTACAACCAGAATGTAATACAGTAGAAGACACATCATTAACACCATCATTAACATTTTTTTTTTTTTAAGAGAAAAAAATTTTTTCTGTAAAAATATACTGTATAGCATATATGGAATTATGTCCTATTTGTAATTTTTCAAATGAACAAATTTTATTTTCTTGCATCTGGCAGCACTGCCTTGCTATTGTTGCAAACATTTGCACTGATTCCGGCATTTAGGTAATGACCTTGACTATTCAAAAAATGTCGTATGGGCTATTCTATTTTGTGGACATACCCTACTTCTCTACTAGTAAATAATTACGGTTTTTCTGTTATTTTATAATAATTTTAATTTATATAAATTTCAATCTAATTTTTTTTGTATCTGTCCTATAAGATGACTAGATTATTGGGGTCTTTTTTTATGATTCAACTATCATCTTATCTGTGGAAATATACGATAACCACTCATCAAAAATTAAATTGACTATCATAATCCTTATATCCAAATTTAGCCTGATCATTTGCAGCAGTTGTGGGAGTATATTTGCTTAACATTGGGTTTCAATTGGTGTTTATATTCAATTTAATTGGCAATTGAGAACAAGTGGCTCAATAACAATAATATTAAACAAGTAAAACGGCAAAGCCGTATTTGGGACAAGGCTATGTCTTGGAGACTCACTACTAAGCAGAATCACTTTGACGCTCAAGGCGGGTCTCGTTCTCATTCTCCAATCTTCTTTGATATTGTTGGTTTTGAGCGCAATTGTTCAAACTTTGCTGGCTTTGACCACAGCCACGACAATGAGGTTGTCCATGATGCATTTTCGGTAAAATTAACCTATCCAATGTCAAAATTTCTCTCTGTTTCATGTTGCTCTGGGTTGAATTTTTGTAGATGCCTAAAGAAAATTTCCCATTTTTGAAAAAAATGGTGGCTATTATTATATTGTCCAAAATTATTTTTTTATTTTGCACAAACAATATATATATATTTAATAAATGTAAAAAGAAAAAAAAATTATATTTCAGAAGTTAGTTTTAATATAAAATTATAATGATGTCCCATCTAGTTTCAAAAATGTTCCAATGCTGAAACAAGATATCTCCAGTCAACCGGTCAAGGTCAGCATGTGGTGACCAGAGATATGTGGGGAATAACATGAGACAGGTAAAAGGGTTTTTCAAACATTTGTTTGTCAAAATTCGATTTAGTAACATTTGCTTTTCGAACTTCCCAATGAGCAACGCATGCACAAATCTCACACTATTGCACCTGTTTGTGAGAGTGTTGCCATTTTGTATTTTATTTTGATTCAGTTCTCGGTCCCCTGAGTACCTACAAGTCTGGTTTTTTTTATGCGTGCATGATTTGGGCACTTAATACTCTGTGCCAAATTGCAACTCCTGACATGTACTCCTTCATACCTCTAAGTTGGTAAGCGAAAACAGCACTGCGATTTTATAAACAAGACATAGTCTTGTCAATAATAATTTTGATGACTAAAATAAATACATACATTTAAAATGATACTCCTAACTTAACTGTGTAATGTTTCACATCATCACTTTCCAACATTTTGCAAATAAAACAAACTAAAAATAACTCATTATTACTTTTTCATTTTTTTTTTAAATCTAGTTTAGAAATCTATTTTATATTAATTAAAGTAACATTTGTATACAATTGAAAATACAGTAAAACATTGATAAGTGGTCATTAAGAAGAATGAAAAATATTAACCAATTAAACAAAGTGACCTGTAAACCAAAGTCTATATATACCACATAGCTGATGTTCCATATATACAGTATCTTTATTATGCATTTGAACAAAATTATATTCTTATTACTGCAAATAATACATATTTATTATTTAAATTTTAATTCTAATAAACACAGCTTATCCTACTTTTAGAATTATGGAAAAGACTGATCAATTTTCTTTTGAAAACTTCTATTAATAGATTTAATTTTGTATTGTAAAGCTGTTAATGATCTAAAATCATCATCTGTTGTTTCCAGAATGGAAACAAGTTTCTTAACAGGAAACAAGTCTGTAATGCTTCTAGAACTTGTAATTTATTAGACGGAGGAACTACATCACCATCTTCACTAAACACATGTATTTCTCATCTAACCTGAGTTATTAATTCTTCTATATAGCTTGTGAATATATTTCAATATTTCAACATCAATGTCTATGTATGTACAGTTCTTTCATTGGGAGTAGAGTATCCTTTATCTCAGTGTTTTTCAACCAGTGGGTCGCGACCCCTAGGTGGATTGCAAAGCCATACATGGGGAGTCGCGGGTAAAAGAGAAAGACAAGTGTTTTTAGGCCCTACACTACAATAAAAAAACTACAATTTCAGTGAGAAGGCTGTGCCTGTTTATTTTACAGTACAATTAGTTCTTTTATTGATATTTATATCTCAACAGAAAGAAAATTAAATACTGTAAAAGAAAATCACTGACATAGTTTTAATATGGCCGTGGGGGTCGCCAGAATTTTTTAACTTGTAAAGGGGTCGCATATTCAAGAAGGTTGAAAAACACTGCTTTATCTAATAGTTCTTTTAACAAACTTGATAAGACATCAGAATCCCAATCTTAAAATTCATTGAAACAAACTAAGTTCTTTTCTATAGTTTTCTCAACTGAAAATCCTGCTTGTTTGAAAGAATTTTCAATACTTAAAATAACCAAACACCTTAGTATTTCCAGCAACAAAGTATTTAATATAAATAATAACGTTTTCAACTATTTTTAATAGTCTTCTTCTTCTTCAGCAGCCTTCACTAAACATCAAGATATTAATGTTCATTGGGACAAAGCGTCCATAATTAGGACTGCCACCAACAAACAAGTTCTTAAACATATTGAAAAACTTAAAATTTACAAGGCCCATATTGACAAAGGATGCATCAACCATAGAGATGCAGAAAGTCTATCCTCTGCATGGAAATCTTTTTACCACAATGATTAATTTTCTTAATACTTTATTTTAATTTAATTTTGTTTTTACATTTTATTTTATTTTTATTTTGTTGTAATCAATTTTTAAACCATTGTATTGCTTACGTTCTATTTTACGTTCGTTTTTGTTTTAAAGTGGCTTAACTGAAGAAGACTATTAAAAATAGTCAAAAACGTTATTATTTTTATTAAATACTTCGTTGTTGGAAATACTAAGGTATTTGGTTATTTTATTGAACATTTCATTTCATTGACATTTCATTCTGTCAAAATAAGTTTCAAAGTTTAATTTTTTTATTTGAATTTCAAGAGATGATTTTGAGTTACTAATGCTTCTAGCCAGGACTGTGTCAATATATAAAATGGTGAGGCAGCTGATTCAGGTGCCAAAATTATTTCAAAGAGTCCTGTTTTTAGCTTTATCCAGTGGTTCAGGTGTTTTAGGTAGTATTTGTAACTCTCATACAAACTGCTGTTTTGTAGAATTTTATTGTAACAAAACATTGCTTAACAAAAAAACATTCATGTTGTCCAGATCTTCAAGGTCTTAGTTCAAGCAAATGCTTTATCATCAAATAAGTACTATCCCAGTGTGCTGTTCGGTCCAAAATGGCTTCTTTTCCTGCATGTGTCTACAGAATAACATGTTTCAGGGCTCTGGCTATAACAGCTACTAGCTTCAATTTGCCAATGAGAACAGCTACAAGATTATGCTGAGTATGAATAGTACAATGCATATGTTGAATTGTAATTATCTTAAATTCTTTTGCAGCAATATCATTAAAATTTCATTGCTTTTCTTAGCTGTTTGAGTATTAATTGCAGAAATGCCATTTTAATCTAACATTTGTTTTCTTTGTCAACTTTTTTCATTTTCTTAGTTGTGCCTAACATATTTGAAGCATTAAAACACCACTTAGTAGACTGGAATGATATAATAAACACTTTAATCAAGAGCCTTAGTTGAAAACCTTTTTTTGAATTAAAACCTTACTGGAATACAATTTAAGACTTTGATTGAACTTCATATTTGAAGTATTATCTATTACAATAAATATAACTTGTTCCGTTTTAATTTGAAAATCTTTAAAACATTTTCACTAACTTCTGAAAATATTTGTTGGTGTGTGTTTAGATATTCTTTACTCCCAAATTGGTCCAAGTTATTGTATTGTTTTCATCAACAAATCTAACATTAAAAGAAAAATAATTATATCAATAAAAAATATTCTAAAAAGAATTGATGGAGTCAGATAATCTAATTTTTAAAGTATGGGGTGAAGTATATTTATATAAAAATAAAATGTTTTTCTTTGTGTTAACCTGTTTTACCTTTTTCTTAATTTTTATACCAGTCTACAGACTCGGGATTTATTAAGCCTCCAAAAGTCAGAAACAAATGGAAAACTAGTAGTTTTCCGTGTACTAATGAATAATACAATACGGTAAAAAAAAAAAGAAAAATAATTGACACTATGATGTATATATACAGTCAACCCCCCCTATAACACGGTAGATATGTTCCAGTTTTTATGAATCCATTTTCTACGAGTTCATCCAATCACAGCCTGGCACGTATTCAGTTTACAGACTACAACTGTTTGAAAGGTTTCTTCCATAAAATTAATCGATTCTAGATTAATTCGACTCAATATTTCAAAATACGTATAATTTTTTGGGAATAATCCATATAAACTATGCTATAAACAAAAAAATTGTAGGATTACTTACTGAGCGTGCACCGTTCGACTACGCCATTGCTTAAGCTTGTTTTCGTTGTGGAGATTGTCATCGAATGGTGCTCATGTGCTTCCTGATAAATTTTTTTTTTGCGAAAAATTTGCTGAACTTTGGAGACATCATTAATATAAATATAATTTTTATGGATGTTAAATAATAAATGGTTTTTAGTAGGTCCGCTGCTCGTTTAAACTCAACGGTTTGTGCAATATCCGCTATTGGTCTAGATTTGACCAATCCTGTCACGACACGAGTCGGCGATGACATTTTACCGAATTATACGAGTTTTTTAGCATGTTAATACAAATACTGTCACAATTTTTTCGCTGTGATATAGGAATCTGAACTATAGGAACCTGTGTTATAGGGGGGTCGACTGTACATCATTTTTAATAAAGACAAAAACATCCCTTCAGTCTGAGTTTTTTTTCTTATGTGGCTCTTCAATTTTCAGTCTCCTTGTGCTTTCCCTTTCCAGAGAAACTCTCAAATTTTCAAACCCTTTATCTATTTAAACATGAGAAGACTGGTTGTGAAAGAAAGAATAGAGCTACACTATTCTTCATTGTTATTTCAGTGGAGAGATTTTTGAATTTTTTTGACATTGTTGTTACAGTAACTTTGTTAGATGAAAGAATCTTTGATTGATATGATGTGCACTTGTCTTCCAATAGATTTCTGATATTTCTCCCAGAAGTAGATGGAAAATTTTTATTGCTATCTTTTGCATTCACAGTTTCTAACAGAATGAAAATACTATAAGTATCTCTAAATTTGATGCTCTTGTGGGTTTTGTTGATACTCTTTGATGTGTTTATCAGAGCCATTGAAAGTATTAATATTTTCATTTTATGCTTGTTTACAATTACCATCTATAATATACTGACACACAATGTTTTCCATTTGTTGTAACATGTTCATAGTGTGTCACTTTTACTAATGTAACTATTATAAAATACAGTGGGTAATCGGTTAATGAACAAATTGGATAACAAACACTTTCGCGAAAGATTTTTATGTTCAGACAATGAACACCTCACAGAACAAACACAATAAGAAGCGATGTAAAATAATGAATACCAATTAGTCTTCCTTTGTCTTCAGTCAACAATTTGAAACTTTTCGGAGCCTGGGAGACGTCAACATAGACATTCAACCCAGTATATACTGATTGGATAGTATTCCTCTGAACTTTGAAACTCTCCCTTGTAATTCCGGTCTTTTATTTTTCTGATAGAAACAACTCTTTTATGTTTTCTTCTGAAAAAGCAGATTAATGCCAATATCTGCTATTAAATTAAAGATCTTTTGAAGAAGTGGGAGGATGCCAGAACAACAGTCTTAGAGTGGCATCCAAACCAGGATGAGGTTAATAGGCTTAGGGATCTCTACAATTACAATGATATTAATTTAATTACTTCTGAAAAATCCTGAAGACAGAAAAGCAATTGACATTAGACAGATTCTTTAACCTCCATAAACAGAAAAAACATCACTAATAAAAATGCAAGACTGTGTATATATGTTTTTTTATTATTACATATAAATAAACGTAGTAAGAAAGTATATATATATTATTTTTTTGGGGTTTCCAGAACGAATTAATCAAATTCTCATAGAAACCTATGGTAAATCGATAATCGGTTAACGAACAATTCAAATAGGAAACAAAGTCTTGAAACAGATTATGTTCGTTAACCGATCACCCACTATATATTATACAGGGGGTGGAAAAGTAGGTATACAATTGTGAATCTGAGAAATACAAATGTTTGGTGTAGAATTCATTATCATCATTTTATATTCCTTATTTATGATTTATGTGTAAGAATTAATGTTTTTCTTCTATGTTTTTTCCATAATAAAAACTGTATACTTACTTTTTGCACCTCTGTATTTTGAAATTTGCAAAGAATGCAAAATTAAGATAAAACCTGAAAAAAAATTAGGTTAATCAAATTATCATCTGTGAAGAAGAAATTTTGACACATTGCTCATCCAGAAGAAAAGTGACACTACTCATAAAACAATTTTTTTGCAGAAACAATAAGACCACATCTTTGAGACCACTTCTGTTAGTTTTTATATCTGGTACTAGCTGCAAGGACCCGCTTTGCTGGGTTTTTATTTGTTTGTACATTTGTATGTAATATAGTTTTTGTTTTTTATATATAAAAGACTGTTTTTCTAAGTAATCTAGAATCTAGCTGCAAGGACCCGCTTCGCTGGGTTTTTATTTGTGGGCAAAAAGTAACGATAGTGAAGATTAAGATAATTACATTATAGCCAATCTTACCCGTTTTCACAGAATGCAAGAATTAGGTCTCCCGTTTCCAGACTAATTAGAGAATTTTTACATCCAGTCAAACGAACTATTTTCAATTTGATCAATTTTCTGGAACGTCTATAATCAAACCAATTTGAATTTGAATACCAATTTGAATTTAAAACGGTTCGAACATTTTTAAAATCAAAATAGAAAATCTTTGATATCAACCACTTTAAGCCCCCATATCCCCCGCACCCTTATAGCTATTGAGACACAACCACCATAGTACCATTCATGTGCGATGTGTAGTTTTGGCGGAAAAGTGAAATATAGGGACACACATGTCTATTTTTATATATATATATATATATATAGATTAAAGTCATTCCATTTAAAATCAGTTTTTCATCCTGTTTTGACTTATCACTTTTCCTAAATATGTTTAACATTTTTTTTAAGATAAGACAAAGAAGTGAATAGAATTATAAAAATATTATGTATTTATTTAGTTTGAAAAAATTTTAACAAAAACTCTGAGCTGATGATGATTTATATTTAATACAAAAAAAATGTAGTGATGTTACCTTTCTTGCTATCAAATTATTGTTATAATCTTTATAATTGTTTCTAAGTTCTCTTGATTAGAGAAACTTTTATAAAATATTTGATCAGTGCTGTCTTCTTGTAGTACATTAAATATTTTTATTGAATTTCCCCTGTTTGAATTTTTCTAGATATTAAGTCCAATCTTGGCTGCTAAATCTTTCAAATCATAAAAATTAACATATCACATTTCTTCCACTTGATAAAGATTTTTTTTTTTTACAACCTTATCAGTGTAGGGTATTTATCGAGTACATAAATAGGTCATAATTGTCAATATTTAATTTTTAAAATTTATTTTGATGGATATATGTCCCCTGTGCCTTCTGGTAAGATGACACTGGATATAACAAAGTTTAAGTGTAGAAAGATTAATTTATTTTGCAATTATGAAAACTGACAGTCAAATTATATCGAAGAAAATAAAATAAAGTAAGAGATGACATGTCACTAAATATGTCACTTCTCTACAAAACTCTCATGGATTACTCTGACACCTTTAGAAATGTGATGTTTTTTCAGAAAATATTGCAAATGTTCTCCATCAGTGCCACTCACATAACTGTGTTGTTATTCCTACTTAAGGTTTAACAAATTTGATATAATGTAAATGTAACACTTGTGCCACCTTTTAGTTATTTTTGTAATATAACCTGTAATGCTTGTCCAGCTAAAAATTTAGCTATTTTTAACTCATTCTATTCAAAAGTACTAAATTTGCTCACAGATTCCATTGTGGTAGTTTAAGATGAGATCAGTGGCAGATCCAAAAGAACCCAAAGAGGGTTAACTAAAAAATTAAAAATATTTGAATAATTATAAGGACTGTTTATTAACATGTGCAAGATGATTGTATTGTGGATTGTCTGATAAACCACATTTGCCATCATAATGTCTGTAAACCATATTTGCTGTCATAATTTGTTCATACTTCAAAATAATGTTTTGAAGTTTGAACAAATAAAACTTAAGCACTTTCCATTCACACAGAAAAAATTAAGTCCCTGTAGTCTTTGTTTATCTGCTTCTGGTTGAGATCAAGTATAGTTAGAAGTTAACCAAAGTGTTTCATGTCAATGTGTGTGCTCAACTGTTTACTGCTTAGTAACAATACTGGTCGCAGTAAAATCTTATTTTCTTGTGAGTTATGCTTTATTTGCCTGTAACAGCATCTTATGTGATATTAGCATTCAGAAGCAAAAAATAATTAATTTTGTATAATGTAGTGATTGTGCAATATTCATCATGCCCAATAAATATATGTATAATGGTATCTAATACATTGAATTTTGAATTAATTCCAGAAAGCTGTTTGAACTCTGAATTGTTTGAATTCGAATTAGGCTTTCCCATTAAAAATAATAAAGTGAATCAATCCACTCTCAGATCCTAAACAATACCCATTTTGAAAAACTTAAAACAGAAAATATATGTAATTTAAGGTAAAAATAACAATGAAATGTCCTAATAATAAATTAAAACATGAAAACAATAAATAAAATACAGTCAAGTCTACTTAATAGAAACCAGTCAGACATGATAAAGAGTTGTCTATTAAGCAAAGTTTCTAACAGCCTAACTCTGCTTAAAAGAACTTTGTTACTTTAAAACAAACTGCTTTTAAAAACAAACTCAGTCAGCTTAAAATTTTGTCATTTTGCTTTGATCATAAGTATATCAAAAGTCTACATTTCCATATTATAATGTGGTTTTTATTCTTCATCTTTGCCTTTTTCCATGTTTATATGGGGTTGGTGTTTCCTTCTCTAATACGTTTTTTTCCATTTTCCCCTATCAAGGTCTTCTTTTCTCTTAAGTCCCCTCTGGTTCAAATCTTCTTCCACCTTATCTTTCCAATGCATCTTTGGTAGTAAAAGGAAAGAGGAAGACCAGTTTTCCAATCTTATTTCCAACATAATTGTTACTTCTTTGCTCTACATGGCCAAATCACCTCAACCTACATTCTTGCATCTTTTTGCTCAAGGAGCCCACCTTAACAGAACCTCTAATAAAATCATTCCTTATTCTATCCTTCCTTGACACTCCACATATCTATCTCAACATTCTCATCTCTGCCAGCTGCATCTTTCTTTCTTGAGCTCTTGTTATTGCCCATGTCTCAGCTCCATATAACATTGCAGGTCTAACAACTGATTTATACAATTTTCCTTTCAGATTGCAGCTAACTTACTTGTCTCATAACACACTTCTCAGCTTCCTCCAGCTCATGCATCCACATTGAATTCTATGCTGCACCTCAGAGTTCAATCCTCCTCCCATCTCAAAAAATGTCCCAAGATATTTAAAACTCAGAACAAAAGGGAGCAGCACATTTTGGATTTTAATATTACACTTGTCCTTGCCATTCAGAGTCATATAAATTGTTTTAGTTCTGCTAATCTTCATGCCCCTTTCTTCCAAAACTTTCCTCCAATCTTCCAGTTTCTTCTCAGCCTTAGTTTGGGAAAGTTCACACAGCACAATATCATCCACAAACAGCGTACTCCACGGAGCCTCATACTTCACGTCACACACCAACACGTCTGTTAACATGTCAAACAAATAAGGGCTAAGGGCTGATCCTTGATGCAAACCAACATTAACGAAGAACCCTTCTGTAGTGCCTACACTACTAACTTGGGTCTCTGCTCCCTTGTACATTTCCTTGACAAGCCTAACATATTTTTCTGGAATATTCTTTTCCCTCAAACATCTTCATATCTCTTGCCTTGGTACTCTATTATATGCCTTTTCTAAATCTATGAACACCGTGTGAAAATCTTCCTGCATTTCCCTGTGACTTTCCATCAGCTGTTTTAGAGCAAAGATAGCATCAGTCATACTCCTTTCCAGCAAAAAGCCAAACTGTTTTTACAAAGCCAAATTATCCATACTATGAAGATTTGGGAGAAAATTTTCTCCCAAATCTTCATAGTATGGACAATATTTTTATACCTCTAATTTATGCAATTCTGTACACCCCCTTTTACCTTTAAAGATTGGCACAAGAATGCTCTTCCTCCATTCATCTGGGATCTTTTGCTGCCAGAGTTTCTTCATAAGGTCCCAGATGATATCAATTCCCTCCTTACTTAAACCTCTCTAAGCCTCAACCGGAATCCGATCAGTGCCTATTAATGTGGTTTTTATTATATTAACTAATTTAGTTAATCAATGGTTAGATTTTACAATGGCAAAAAAATCAGTAATTTTGCATGGTTTACAACTTTTCAAAATTTTTTTTTAATCATATAATTACATATCATAAAATGACTTCTATTCCTGAAAATTTTGTTTCAAATACTGTTGAACAACTTGTCTTTATTGCTTCTTAAGAAGAGATTAGAGGCAAAAAATCCAATTCATCCTGATTAATATTAACTTTATCTTCATCATCCTTTTTGGTGGCTTCTCATTTTTCTTTGATGGATTTGCAGATTTTGGTATCAGTAGGATTTCCATAGCATTCAATGTTTTGATCACAGTTGATGAAATCCTCAAATTCTGCTGGTGATATGGCTTCATTAATTTTTAATTGCCGAATATAAACTGATTTTGTATATTCTTTAGGACATCATTTGTGATAAAACCAGCTTTTTGAAAGCAATTTATAATTGTTGAAGGTGACACAAGAAACCAAGCCCTTATTATCATATGCATTGCTTTTAGCAGCTCTATTGATTTGAAAAATCAGTTTAGTCAGTCACCCTCAGCTTGAATTATCTTCTTCATGATCATTAGATCATGAAGAAGATAATTCAAGCTGAGGGTGACTGACTAAACTGATCATTAGATCATGAAGATAATTCAAGCTGGGGGGACAGATATTGTATGAACAATGCCTTGATCAATGGTTGTATCAATGAGGTTGTGTTTGGTGGCACAAAAAATAATTTGAATGTTTTTGAGCAAAACATCAATCTTATGGCAGAGGTAGCATTGTCAGAAAACAATAATTTTTCTATTTCTTAGCTTGCAATTCCATTTTTGCAAAATATCAGCTCAAACACAACTTGTCATCCAAGCATACTCACTGTTGTAATAAGGCAATGGTTGCTTGACTTTCTTAAAACAACATGGATTCTTGAATTTTCCATCTAAATAAATTTTCTTTTCTGTGGAGTTGCACAAGAATAAAACAGTAAGACAATCATTGGGTAGCTTTCTACCAGTTGGTTATCAGTAAGAGCAAGTGTTCATGATAGCACAGCTATGTAAAATAATTTTTTTTCATATGCATTGAAATTGTCATTAGGATCACTGTCTTTGATGATAGAGGATAAAGTATTATTGATCCAATCTTCAGAATCTGCATGGTCAGAATTCACCCATTTACCAGATACCTTAGAAATGCATTTAAGATAAAGAAATTTATTTTGGATATGCACATTAGAACAGAATACAATTACATAATGTTCAAAAAATGCCATTTCTTACTTTGATTTGATTTATTAAATTTGCTATTGTGATATTTTTTTAATCATTTCAACCAACCAAGGAATGGCTCAAAGTTCATATGGCCCAACTTAACAGCAAGTTGTTTTCTTTTTCAAGCATTAATAGTCTATTAACAACATTTTTTGGCTCTTATCTGACAAAACCAAGTAATCAATGTATCAGCAATTTCTTTGTTACATTTTCTTTTTTCTGTTTGAGTTACTATTTTTTAGAGCTGTTTTTTCTGATCTCTTCATCCCATTTAATTTTTTACAAACATTTATTAAAATGCATTTATTGATCCCAAAACTTTTAGTAACTTCAATCAGACGTTTAATCTTTAAAACATCCAGTATTCTCAACCTTTTATCAACTGTTAAAGCTTTTTTTTTTTTGTTGACAGAGGCCATATTGATTGTTAAAATAAAACCAAAAGTAAATAATTTTGGTTTTGGCTTTGTTTTAACAATTACGAAGATAAGGCTGGCACACTTGGCTAGAAAAATAAAATTGAAACTTTAGCAATAAACTAACAAAAGTAAGGAGATCATTATTTGTGCACATCAGCAGAACAAGTTTCCAATAGGCAATCAGAATCAACTACAAGGTTTCTAGTAAGCAGATGTTTCTAAGTTTCTGTTTTGCAAAGTATAACATTATATAAAAGATAGGCAGAAAAATTGGGCAGAAGAAATAGTTTCTGTTATCTGGGCTTCTAATAAGTGGACTCAACTGTACATAAATACAGTATAATAAAATGAAAATTGCATTTACTGGTTGCGCACTGTTGACTTTAACATCCTAAATATGACCACCATATCCACCACACTTGTACTGTTTTCATGCTTCATGATAAGCCCCCCCTTTCTCATCTCAATCATAGATGTTAAAATCTTCCTCTTAGACTTGCTTACACACACTTCTTGGATGCCATAGTTAATATTTTATTGGGTTGAACAGAGTTTAGTGTATTTTAACAGCTGTCTTTACTTAATTTAGATGTGACATTTAACACACTATTGCTAATGTGAGATAATATCCTTTGTTTCAAAACTTATTGTAAACTTTTAACTTTACATTTTATTTGAATAAAATCAAGTTGAAATATTTTCATATAAAAACAAAGCAGTCATATGTTTTTGAATTTTGTAAAGGATATGATGCTATACATATGGTTAAAAAAATTTGTGATGTGCATGGGGAAGATATTCCTTTCAACCCTATGACAATTTTCCTTTAATTTCTATAGTGAATAATGTACATGCACCTATATGGTCAGCCAGCTAACATTCTTAGACTGCCTATTGACATTATTGCTGTAGTTTCAAAAACATATTTGAACATCTGTGATGGTTAAAGAAAAGTTATATAGTGTTTTAGTTTGTTAGAAATTATGTAAATATCTATAATTGAAGTAAAGTAGATTCTTGTTAGCATCAACTCTGTGGGATTGCATGTAAATATTGACATTAATTGAGAGCTGATGTTAATGAGTTTTGTGCAAATTTAGCCTAAAAAAAATTTTATTGAATACTTACAATAATATTAAACTATACGTTCATTATAAGAGTGCAGTTTTTTTTCTCTGATAAAAGTTTGTGACTTGTACTTTTGGCCAGTTGAGAATATGAAAAAGCATCAAAACATTCATTTATTTTTTGCTTAATATTCAAAGGAATACTTAATTTAGATTTTGGTATTATAAACAAAAAAACTTAATACCAAAATACAATATAAATACATGGTATAATAAACAGTATTTTCATATATTAATAATATGCATGTTGCTAGATGAAAGTTTTTAAACCTAAAGATAAACTGAAATTTTGAATGTAGAAAGCAGCTAATTTGCTTACATTTTGTTGGAATTTTCTTCAAAGCAATTATATATTAATAATTCAGCATATAATTTAAAAGAATGTTGTATTAACTGATATAATTTAGTACACGGTGTACATTCTTTGGGCTATAAAAGTTGATGATAGTTGTTAACCAAATTCAAGTTAACTGTACATTAAATAATCAGATTTAAGGCCAGATAACTATCAGACTAGACCTTTACTATTTGACTGAACAACAAGGCTGATTAACCAAGTTCTAATCCAATAGTTAATCAGTCTTATCATTTAATCATCAGAATAATTCAGGCTTAGTTTGTATTTCTGTACATTAAAAATATAAGTTTTTGCTGAAATGTTAAAAACTGATGTCATGAGGATCCACTATATTTTGAAATGTCAAGTTATGATATTACTTTGTTACTTTAAATTAATATTTTTTTTTAATAATGTTACAAACATTCTTAAAATGATTTTAAATACTTTTAAGTACATAATTATGTAAAAACAAAGTTATTTTTTGATGATTTTACTAAAATAAAAAAGCATTACAGCTTCAATTGTTAACACTTTCCATAAGACAAATTTATCGTTATCAGACAAAAATTGAATTCACTACATTTAAGTGCAAGTACAGATGTTTTATAAAATACAAATTTTTTAATTTAATGACATTTATAAATATGCAAAATTTGAATTAATAAAAAAAAAATTTACCTGTAGTAAAGTTTATTGAAAATTTTTAAAACTAAACTTTACTATAAAAAGTGTCCAAGGTGCATCAGTAAGAAATGTTTTACACTTAATATCTAATATTTATTTTGGTTCAATATTTAGTCATATTTATATCTTAGTATTTACAGAATTCAGAATAATCAGTATTTCAAATGATAGGTGATATAGTAATAAAGCTTGGAGCATATAATCTTTAATTCTCCTCTAATGCTTAGATATTTATTGTATATACAAGGTCTGTTCAAAAAGTATCGGACCTTTGGTCGGCAAAAATAAATTTATTGACTTTGAGGTACAAAACCCTAATCCCCTTCAAAGTAGTCTCCTTGGTAATGTATACACTTCTCCCAGCGTTCCTGCCATTGCTGGAAACACTGCTGGAACGCATCTTTTGGAATGGCCATCAGCCGGTCCGTCGCATTCCGCACGATGTCTTCTCTCGACTAAATTCGGGTTCCTTTTAGCGGCATTTTCAGCTTGGGAAATAGCCAAAGGTCACACGGAGCCATGTGGGGAGAGTACGGAGCGTGACGAACCACAGGAGTATTGTGTTTGGCGACGAAAGCCCGAATCAGATGCGCAGAATGGGCGGATGCGTTATCACGATGGAGCTGCCAAGTTTTGATCGACCACAGATCCGGTCGTTTGCGTCGCACTGTATCGGAAAGACGACGAAGGACCTCCTGGTAGTACTCCTTTGCGATGGTTTGGCCTTGTGGTGCGTACTCACGACACACCACCCCACGAGAGTCGAAAAAACTGTCAACATGACCTTTGATATTGCTGCGGACCTGCCGCGTTTTTTTTGGCCTCGAGGATCGTCCCCGAAAGCCTGCTGAATCTTGCGAATGATTTACACTCGGGTATCACCAAGGTTTTTGGCAAAATTTGATGTAATACCTCTGCTCGCTTTGTTCAGTCATTTTTCAGCTTAGTGGAATCCGACGAGAGCGCTCTACATGACCTCACTCATAGGCCGATTGCCAACGACTGACGCTTCCTGCAGGCAGGAAAAAATTCAGAGATGTGCATGACTATCCTCTCCACAACTCCACCAAAGGAGGCCTCTCGCGCATCATTGGTTTACGCGGAAAAAAATAAGGTCCGATACTTTTTGAACAGACCTTGTATAGCATGAAGATGATACTTTGATAGTTTGGGATGGCTCTTCAGAAGGTTTTCTATCTTTTGTAGATATTAACATAATTATGTGATAGAGAGCATTTCACTTGAGAGATTTGTGTAAAAAGGCTATAGAGCTTTTCAGACATTCTTATAAAAAGAATCTCTTTCAGTGTAATTTTGTCTTTCACAAGTTTAATGTAGTTCATAATCCCAATTTTCTTTCCAGCTATCATGAGAATGCTACTATCACTTTAGTATAATGTGCATATTTATCACCTTCCACATAAGTTGGAATTGCTAATGAATTAAAATAGGTTACTTTTTTCTTTTGAGAGCATATTATACTCTTAGTAAGTTTAGTTTTCTCAATCTTAGACAACTGCACTTAATTTTTCCTTGCTTTACAATGTACACTATTCCACCACTGGTGTTTTCAAGAGTTTTCTTTACCATATTAATATAGATACTGTCTTCTAAATACTAGTAGTCATTTAAAAAACTTACCATTTGTTGCTTACTTATCCTCAATCCTTTTTAAGGAGATTACTTACTAACATTAGAGATTCTCTATCATATGAAAAATCTGAGTTTATAAAATCCCTATTTGTATTCCATCCAGGAGTGTTTGTAAGTACAGGTCTAAAGTGTAAAAATAATAAAATAAATTTTTCTGTATTTATAAACCCTACTATTTACACACTAAATATTAATATTATAGAATTTAAATCTAAATCACAACCTTCAAACAAATATATCTTTAGACTATATAAACAATTATTTTCAATTATAGTGTCATTTATAATGGAAATTAAAAATTTTTTTTATAATTTTAGCTATATTTATATTCTATATTATACAAATAGATTTGAAAAAATTATTTATATCAAATTATCACATTTCAGATATTTTCTTTTATATAATAGTATATAGAAACAGGTGTATTATACAGGGGGATTCACTTGGGACTGAACACTTACGTGAAATATCTCAATATATAAAATGAAAAGATGAGCTTGGAACATGAAGAGAATAATTATTTTATGACAAAACAGTCAACCATGATATGTTTTACATTACATGTTCAAATGTGACTTTGCAATCATGAAGTATTGAACAAAGTCAGTGTTCAGTCCCAAATGAATCATCTTGTATTATTGGGAGAGAGGTTGATATAATATCAAGTGCAAACTAAAAATAAATGCTGTCTAGCAATACATAGCAATTTGACAATGTCTAGTATAAGATGGCCCAAAAGAAGGTAATTGAAGTTTATTGTTGTTGTATGTATTGTCATGTTTAGTCGAAATCTAACATCTATTTACCCTATACCAGGGCTTCTTAAACTTTTTTTATTCACGACCCCATTTATGATTGTGATTTTTTTTCGTGACCCAAAAAAATATAAAATAAAGATATATACAAATTTGTAAAAACAATAATGGTGTACTACCATAGTTCACTCTTGTGTTACAATGGAACAGAGAACTGAATACACTGAAAAGCGACAACACTACACTACTTCACATTACAATCAGTGTTGCTGAATCGTCGTCTCGCTGCACCAGAAATGACACAAAGCTCAACTCACAAAACCTATGACATAAAGCGTGCCATTTTCAAACTCTCACAAATTATTTTCAATATTTTGCATTAAAATCTCGCGACCCCAAGATTTTGCTAAGTGACCCCAAATGGGGTCACGATCCATAGTTTAAGAAGCCCTGCCCTATACAATAAAATTATATATTACTTGTTAGTAAAGTTAATGTGACCAAAAAGAATATACAGTAGTAGTGGTGACAGATATTGGGTTGGTCTATGGCAGAGGTGTTCAATCTTTTAGTTTATTTGGGCCACATTGGAAGAAGTCATGGAGTTTTGGCCCAATCCTTAAATATACAAGTATATTTAAGGATAAACATGACTAGATTGTAGTAATAAGTATTAAAACTTTATCACGAAAAAGGATACTTCTATATTTCTAAAAATTATTTCTACAGACACTTTCAATTTTTACATAGAAATAGATAAATTCATTTATTATAAAGGAGACAGACAAAAATTTATTTGAAAAACACAAATATTTGTTTTATTTGGGTCTCAAATTAATAAAAAATGACAAAACACCATTTTAAAATGCATTTCTATTCAACTAATATATTTATAAATAATATGTAGCCCAAAAAGTAGCCAATGCTCCAAATGATATTTTTTACGCCAAACTAAAAAAAGGGTAGCCAAATTTGGCACAAAGTAGCCAAATCTTGCAACACTGGAAGGAATACTAAATAAAGCTGGAGTTGGGACTCAAAGTATTATAGACCGAAATGCAGGGAAATTTTTTATCCCCGAAGTGAGGAAGGTTGAGAAAATTAAGGGTCAATATTTGCATAACAGAAGGTTTATTTAACCTTTCTCACTACTATTTATCTTTTGGCCTTTCTCTCCTTTTTCCAAATTTGAGTCTATAATCCTTTAAGTCACAATTCCAGCTTTATTTAGTATTCCTTCCTCATTCACACATTTTCAAGTATTTGAAAATATTTCCTTTTCACTCAAAAATAAAATGTGTATAAAGGTTTATGGCTTTGTGAAACTTCTTTTTTGAGTTTATGCCATTGAAATAAATTAATAAATAAAAATAATAAAATTTGTCAGTTTTGTTTACACGTTTATTGGGCTACATTGGAACTTGCCTTGGGCTGCATTTGGCACATGGGCCGTGGGTTGGACACCCATGGTCTATGGCTTGATTCTAGAACAACCAAAGTTTATTTTCTGAATACTACAGTATATGGTACAATTAGTAAATATTAAAGAAATGGTGCTGCATAGTAAATAAAGCATTATAGTAGGAAATTTTTAATTGTTATCCTGGAAGCAGAGCCGTAACTAGGCAGGTGCAATAGGTGCACCCGCACAGGGCCCACTCGGAAAAGTGGGCCCTGTGTGGCCCAAACTGCTGTTTACAAGAAATTATATTTTTAAATTTTAAATTTTTCTGCCTTTCTACAACGCGGTTTGGCGATTACATTTCACCTTACTTAAACCCTAGATCAGGGGTGACCAACAAGTCGATCGTGATCGACCAGTCGATCACGAAGCCAATTTTGGTCGATCGCTTGTGATGTCTTGAATTAATGTGTTACACTTGTAACCAAACATAACGCTCAAACGCAAATGTAATGACACTGGACCACCGCGTCTTCCCTCAGATGCGGTTTTGTCGGTCCATGTGATATTCATTTGCGTACAGTTGTCAAAGGGAAATAAGAAATGTAGACAAAGGATCGTAAAACCAAAAGAAAGGTGGGAAGAGGGACAGAGGGAGTAGTTGGTAGAAAGAGGAAGGGTGAAGTGGTGGTCCCCGAAAGTGACAATGTTGAGTTTCAATTTTTATTCTGTTTACAATGTAAGTACCTTTTCTTCATGTTTTAAATTAAATTGTGGTTTTTCTTACCTATCTAAACATAGTATGTATTTCATACCACCCCCTCGTCACTTAGACTAACCCTACGACAACAAGTCGATCGCGACACATTTTTAAGATAAAAAGTAGATCTTCTGTACATGAAAGTTGGCCAGCCCTGCCCTAGATGTCTGCTCACCAGTGTTCCCAACCACGGCGACTTTTAGAGGGACGTAGTGAGGTAGTGGAGACCTCAGACAAATCAGCCAAAAGTAGCGACTTTTGATACTTTTTAATTTATTTTTTGAAAAATTAAAATTTATGTTTATAGTTTTCAAATTTATAGATTTTTCTATACTTTATAGAGCTCTCTGGCAACTACTAATATTATTACGATATACAATACTGTATATCTATACAGTGTGCAGAGCTAGAAATCTGTAAAGGTAACATTTTGTAACAAAAATAAATCTGCCCGGGAATTTTTTTTAAATTACTAAATTGAAAACGGTAACTCTCGAATAAAATCTTAGTCTTGAGGTTGTAAAAGGCGTGCAGAAATTCTGACATCATTTTTTGCTTTATAGTGGTACGCGTATGTGGTGTATACCCGAACGGCGGATTAAGCGGTAAGTGAGCTATGCGGGCGCGTAGGGCCCGAAGGAGCTCCCGCAGTCTTTAAAATGCTACCGTAAAAAGGGATTGCGAAAACGCGGAAGATAGAAATAGTCCAGAAAAACGCTTCGATACATATAGATACACGGAAATAATAAATGATATAGCTTTATGGCCAACAATATTAACAGATGCTGTTATTAATCATATTTTTAAAAGAAACCAAAATGTATAGAAAAGGGATTTCTTAATAAAAGAAAAAAAAGAGTTAAGATAATGGAAATAGATAAAACACCAGATGAAGGAAATAACCCGACACCCGAAAAATTATTTAAAATACAAATTTACAGCGTTCTTGACACTCTATTGTGTCAAATAGATTGGCGTTATGAAAAAATGAAAACTATCCGTGACGATTTTTGCTTTCGCTGTGGCTGGTCTTTACAATACACGAGTGTTGTCAATTTAAAAAAATCGGCTGCGGATCTCGCTATTAAATATAGCAAAGATTTAAAAAAAGTACGAATTTGCAAGTGAAATTGAAAGTTTTAAGTTTGAAGTAATGACTCTCATAAAAAATATAGAAACTGCATCTCCGCTTAATATTATACGGGCTCTTCGTGATTTTAGTTTAATCGAATCTTACCCAAATATCGATGTCGCTCTTCGAATATTTCTAACTCTTCCCCTTTCTATTGCTTCGCGCGAGAAAAGTTTTAGCAAGTTAAAATTAATAAAAAATTTATTAAGATTAACTATCGGGCGAGAACGATTGTCCAATATTTCTATTATTTCAATAGAATACATTATCGTTAAAAATATTAATTACGATGGTGTAATTCATGAATTTGCCGAAATGAAAGCCAGAAAAGTTCAATTAAAATAAATCTTATTAAAAATCTATTGTAATGTATTTGTTTTATTATTTTCCCAAAACTGAATAAATTAAGGGGCCTAAATGCAAATTCTTGCACGGGGGACAGGAATGGCTAGTTACGGCTCTGCTGGAAGTCTTGATAAAGTTAATTTAAATCTTTATAAAGATTTAATTAAATTAGTTTTGCATGCCACACACAAAGTTATCTTGCAGAGATAACTACCTTCAAATGACTGACTTATATTGGCACTTCGCTACAACATTGCCTTAATTTTGAAGAAGAGAACTGAAATACACAAATAACATAATTCAGACTATCAATGATGAGAACCACTTCAAATATTTATTTCACAGTAACAATAGTAGCTACTTTCAAACATATTTTTTTCAAGATTAGAAACCAAATCATGCATTAGATCATATTATTGTTGTTAGTAATTTATCAGAGTGATGATTTTTTCATACATTTGATTTTTAAAGAAATCATTTTTTTAAATATATTTTTTTAAAAAAACAATTTCAAAACAGTAAGTGATTAGTGTATATTTGAGATTTAGATGAGGAAAAAGTAATATAGAGTATATAAATTTCTAAAACAGTGTAATAATCTTAAAAAAACAGTATATCTGGTCACTTTATAAGGTATATTTTTTGCTCAATAAACTAGGTCAGCTATTATATACTGACTCAAGTGATGTGGCACAAATAATAATTGGATTCCAAAACTTTTTACATGCATTAATTTAAGTAATTACTTCAGCCAGCTATTATTTTATAGGTATTTTAATGAGTTATCCTTTTATCCTCTTTATTTTCCTAATATAGTTAATAATAATGAATAAACAAAATCTGAGATAGTATTATTAATCCACACTATTTCCATAGAAAGATCTACTTGCGGTGTGAAAATTTAAAACATCCTGAACTACCATGTACTGTACATACTCCATTGGAGTAATAATTTTTAATGAACCATTTTCAATAGACCTCACCAGTTGACTCTCAAAAATGCCTTATTGACCCCTGGGTGGTCAGTATTGTTTACTTTGGGACCATTGATCTAGGTCAGGGATGGCAAACCTATGGCATGCATGCCCAAAGTGGCACGTAAGGCAAAATCATCTGGCACGTAATGTATCATACGATTTCTGTCTCTTTCAATCATCTTTTCGGTTTATCACCTGATCATCTTTTTTTCAATCAGATTTTTTTTACATTTATTCTAATTAAAGCCTATTTGTTTAATTTCTTTAAATATCGTTATTTGTAGTCTGAAACTTTGGCACGGATAAACATCTTTAAAGCTAACTATGCTTACAATATGGCACACGAACACAAAAAGGTTTGCCATCCCTGATCTAGGTGATCATTCTTTTTTCATGCTGTTACAACCGAGTTAAATTTATTTCTTTATTTTGTCATATAATATAAAATTTAAGTTAAAATAAGTAAAAGTTAAAAATAAAATATTTTTAAATTTTACTTATTTTAAATCTAAATGTAAAAACTAACTTTATAATCTTTTGTAACTTTTTTATTACATATACATGATTTTTTATAATTTTTAATTCTTTTATAATATGTAAATTTTATACATTTTGTAAACTTTACATCTTGTTTTTTAGTTTTTATTAATTTATATATATGTGATCACTTATATTAGCATATAGTTATGAGAACTGAAGTTAGGTTTTTATTCTTGAACATTATTTATTATTAAATACTTTAAAGTATTTAAGGACTATTATTTAATCCTTATTA
Source organism: Centruroides sculpturatus (assembly GCF_000671375.1). Classification (NCBI taxonomy): domain Eukaryota; kingdom Metazoa; phylum Arthropoda; class Arachnida; order Scorpiones; family Buthidae; genus Centruroides; species Centruroides sculpturatus. The sequence continues at coordinate 134,618 of NW_019385443.1, read as the reverse complement.
TAAAAGATATTTTTAGTAAGGATTAAATAAAAATAGCATGAAATAGAATGTAACACACACAATAATTTATAACTTGCATAACTATTATGGATGGGAAAATTCCCATCCATAATAGTTATGCAATTAGTGATGTAAGGAATATTCGGTTACTATTCTGTATTTGGCCTATTTTTCGCTATTCGGTCGAATACCGAATATTTAATCACTATTCGGCCGAATACCTAAAAACAGGAGTAAGAAATAACAAAAACACAGTAAATTAATCATTTTGGTATTTAGATTTAATGTTATCGGGTTAGTGTTGTTTGTTTATATTTATTTATAACTTATAAATTGCACAAAATAAAAAAGAACATAATATTAGTCACTTGTATTCACGATTTATAATTACAAAGATCAGCACACGTACACACCTATTCGTTTGAGAATTGTCGCACATCTGAGGGTCTGACCCTGCCTATCCTTCTTTTTAAGCACTTGTCTTTGCTCTTTCCTTTCTCTTTCCTCTATCGCTCTAGTCCACGTATGCCTATGCATACATTATAATACGCCCTCAAGATACTTTCGATTCGTCGCTTTTCCGTCATAGATTTCCCATTTTACAATTACGTGACTCATAGCCTGGTGATAATGGAGAAAAGAGACAGACAGGACGTCGGTATAAGTCATAGTTATGATTTCACAGATTCGAAACAGCTCGGTAGCCCGAACGACCCCAGGCTTTCGCCCGTGCACGCTAAGTGACTTTCATTACAAGCATTTAGCTTTTTGAAGTCTATGACAACAATTATTTGGCATTCACGGCCGTGAATTTCGCGCAAATAAGCTGCCTCGGTTTGTTCGAAGCAGCTTATTGAGTTGATAACATAATCGACTTGTTCGATTATATTATCAACTGAATTTCATATTTATTTTTACATTTTCACTTTGCGGTCCTTCTCTGTTCTTCTTCCGTTATTTGCATGTGTAGGTCATTTCATTGTTATCCAGATTTGATATCATCACTTATCACACTGCCATGATGCTCTTGTCTGAACTGTCAAGAATTAACGCGATTGGCGAAGCGTAGTGACAGTGGGCCAATAGAGAGCAGGGTCCTTGCTATAATGCGGTTTGCGTGCCAATTTTTGTACGTGCATTAATCAAGCCAAATAGTTTGGCCGAATATTCAGCTATTCAGCCATGCTCCTGGCCAAATATTCGGCCTGAGGCCAAATATACTATTCGTTGCAACACTAGAATTTATGTAAGTCCCAACATGATCTCTTTTGCAGACATAACAAAGTGCATATTAGACACTTAACTCTACTGATGTAAAGTATCCTAGAAATGCTGGAATACACAGGAATATTATAAAAATCTTTCTTCATCTATGTTCCTTTCTGACTGTAGTAAATTACAGACAAGACTTTAGATTCAGTATCTTTTAAAGCAGCAAAGTTTCTTCAATTTTTTCAATTAAAATAAGCTTTAATCTATGGTTTATCTGAAGCCTTCCACAACACAAAATGGTTACTACTCTGTGTGGATTTGTTTGGGAGTGCAGGCATTTTTTTCCAGATGCAAGTGTCTTAAGTGGTAGACACTTCCACATCAAACTTGATTTGTCTGCATTATAAATTTGTTTAGGATCAGTTTTGTTGCTGTATGTATTTTTAGAAATTGGTGCTAAAAGATTCAGGCACTTTCATATTTGCACTAAGACATTTTCCTTCCATGTTTAACTTCAAATACTGTACAACTGTTAAAACCTAGTTAACCATTCAGATGAAGCATTGAATTTGTCTTTTAATCCCAGTGATTTGTGAAAGAACTTTGCTTTCTTGGCACACACTGCACCAAAGATTGGCATTCCTTTAGCTCTTCTGGTGGAACTACTGAAGAGCAGTTTCCAGGTTCTTGTGTGACAATGTTTTCATACTCTTTCAGTTTGAGCAGCCAGCTACATTATCATAATCCCTAGAGAACAACATTGATTTCTCTTTATTGCTTTTTTTATATCATGTACAGTTTTAACATTTATTCCATAATTATTGTCCAGTTTACTTGATTATTCTTTTTCAAGTTTTTCTAGTTTGTTTCACAGTTGAGATAGTTCTCTTTTGTTTCACACATGCCTTGTTAAAAACTATTCTTGAATCAACATTTAAAAGAAAACTTGAAAGCAACTATAATGAACATGCTGTCACTGACTCTCAAGTTTAAATGGCAAATATAAGAAGAGCAGACATTTGGTTGTAATTAACATTGTATATCTACATTAGTAATCTTCATCAGTAATTTTTTAGGAAAAGAGTGCCTATTGTAACAAATAATTTATTAAATATATCAGATGTAATGTTTTTTATTTGAAACTGTGTGTTTTGAATAATTTCTTTGATTGAAAAAATCTGAAAACAATTTGTAATACAATAAACTAATTATTGCTGCTTGACAAATTTTTCTACATTAAAATATGTAACTCTTTTTCTAAGAGTATAAACAAGATTTGTTTTTCAGTTTGCTGTTGTTTTTATTGGATTTTTATAATTATTTTACAAAGGAATGCATTGTAAAGATAGGTTTTTATTCTTGAACATTATTTATTATTAAATACTTTAAAGTATTTAAGGACTATTATTTAATCCTTATTATAAAAGATATTTTTAGTAAGGATTAAATAAAAATAGCATGAAATAGAATGTAACACACACAATAATTTATAACTTGCATAACTATTATGGATGGGAAAATTCCCATCCATAATAGTTATGCAATTAGTGATGTAAGGAATATTCGGTTACTATTCTGTATTTGGCCTATTTTTCGCTATTCGGTCGAATACCGAATATTTAATCACTATTCGGCCGAATACCTAAAAACAGGAGTAAGAAATAACAAAAACACAGTAAATTAATCATTTTGGTATTTAGATTTAATGTTATCGGGTTAGTGTTGTTTGTTTATATTTATTTATAACTTATAAATTGCACAAAATAAAAAAGAACATAATATNTATATTTGTTGTTTACTTATATTGCTTTTTTGATACTGCGGATTTAAAGTTTTTTTTTAATTTTGATTAGGTTGTTTTGTAAGATTTAGGTCACAAAATAGTGAAGGTCATTCGTACATTTATTTTAAAAGTAAATATTTGATGATGGTCATTGATATATAATAGTTTAAAAAAATTTTTAATTTGTTTGTAATTTTAACTTTCTTCAACAAACTTTACTGATGTTTGTAGATATGTAAGTTTAATTAATACAACATAGGTATTATTAAAAATATTTAAAAATAATTTAAAACACATCAGTAGAAGTTTATTTCAGCAAATGTTATTTTTTTATTTTTAGATATATTAATATAATCACTCACAATATTACATTAAGCTTTGTATTGATTGAAACAAATTGAAAATTTTTTTTTTCTTGTTTTGAGTTTTGGAATGATTATTCTAGAGAAGAGCTGCATTTTTTAGTGTTTAATTCTTCAAATCAAACGGTTATAATTTATCTCATACATTTTTTTTAAATACACTAGTGTTTAAGTTTTTCTATCCAATTTCTTTTGAATTCTCAACCTGAATCTAAAGAATAATTGAAATTTGAGTTGTTTTTTGTTAGATTGTTAGATAAAAAGGTTGACTTTTGTTTTGTTTTTTAAGATCTAATTTCTTTTATTGTCAAAAAGTTTATTTACCTATTTAATATACTTAATGGTATGTAAGGCAGTTTTTTCCAAAAAAAGACTCAAAAGATTGCCTTGAATCTTGTATGTGAGGTTGTGATCTCTCATAGCTAATGAATTCCCCAAATGGCTTTCATTAGGCTACTGGTAATCCTATCTAGCTCAACCCTTGAATAAAAATGCTGTTGTTTAATTAAATATATTATTTTTATAACTTTTAAATAAGAATGCAATAAAAAAAATTTTAGGCTAACTGTCAAATGCTTGGGATAGCTTAAATACACTAAACCAGGGGTGTCCAACCTTTTTGTTCCTCTGGGCCACACTGGAAGAAGTCGTGGCATTTTGGGCCACAAGTATATATAATATATTTGCGACCTAAGATTAACATGTCTAGATTATAGTAATAAGTATTAAAACTTTATTACGAAAAAGGATATTTTAAAAGATTACTTCTACAGACACTTTCAATTTTTACTTAGAAATAGATAAACTCATTTCTTATAAAGGAGACAAACAAAAATTTATTTGAAAAACACAAATATTTGTTTTATTTCGGTCTCTAATTAATAAAAAAAACGACGAAACATCATTTCAATTAATTAATTAAAGTGCATTTTTATTCGACTATATATTTATAAATAATATGTAGCCCAGAAAGTAGCCAATGCGCCAAATGATAATTTTTACGCCAAACTAAAAAAAGAGTAGCCAAATTTGGCGCAAAGTAGTCAAATCTTGCTATGCTAGAAGCAATACTATATAAAGCTGGAGTTGTGACTCAAAGGATTATAGACCCAAATTTGAGAAAAGGAGAGAAAGGCCAAAAAATAAAAAGTGGTAAGGAAGGTTGGAAAATTAAGGGTCAATATTTGCATAACAGAACATCTATTTAACCTTTTTATCTTTTGGCCTTTCTCTCCTTTTCTTAAATTTGGGTCTATAATCCCTTGAGTCACAATTCCAGCTTTATATAGTACAGTCGACCCCCCCCCCCATAAGATCACAGATACGTTCCATTCTTTAGGAATCTGATTTCTTACAAGTCCTTCCAATCACAGCCCGACACGTGTGAAGTTTACGGACTACGGCTGATTGAAAGGTTTTCTTCCATAAAATTAATCGATTCTAGACTAATCCGACTCAACATTTCCAAAATACGTATATATTTTTTGGAAATAATCCGTATAAACTATGCTATAAACAAAAAATTGCAGGATTACTTACCGAGTGTGCACCATTCGACATCACCATTGCTAAAGCTTGTTTTCGTTGCGAAGCAGCACACCAAACCGCGCCCGATTTCTGATAACTTATTTTTCTGTGAAAACTTCGTTGAACTTTGGAGACATCATTAATATAAATAATTTTAATCGCCGTTGAATAAGAAATGTTTCTTTCACAAGAAATGTATAAAATTACAGTACTGTATTAGACTTACGGTACCTAATTTACATACTGTACAGACGATAGTTAGCGTAAAATCTCCGTAGCGTGGCGCCATGCTAGACGGCGGAAATAATATATTTAATTATAATAAAGTTACAATAAGTTAATATATAATTATATGTACAGTACCTAATTTATATATAATTTATATATAATACTGTACTTTAATATGCTGTGTTCATTGTCATAATTAGTTAGTGTTTTTAAATCCTGATAATGCTCAGCGAAATCAGGAAATGTAACTTATGTTATTTTAATAAAATGAAAATTAATGAATGAATATAATACTGTACAGACGATAGCAAACTCTCCGTAGCGTGGCACTTGACGGCGGAAAATAGTTCAGCTGCCCGATGACGTTTCACGTAATTATAAAAGTTTTTTTACCTTTTTTTACAGATACCGTCGCAATTTTTTCGCAGTTTTATAGGTATCGTAATTATAGGGACTGTAATTATAGGGGGTCTACTGTATTCCTTCGTCATTCACAGATCTCCAAGTATTTGAAAATATTTCCTTTTCACTCAAAAGTAAAATATGTATAAAAGTTTAAGGCTTTGTGAAACTTCTTTTTTGAGTTTATGCCATTGAAATAAAAAAATAAATAAAATAAAACAATTTTTCAGTTTTGTTTACACGTTTATTGGGTCGCATTGGAACTTGCCTTGGGCCGCGGGTTGGACACCCCTGCACTAAACAAACAACAGCATTACAACCCAAAACATTATAAACTACAAGCCAACCAGTGCCGTATTTTATCAGGCTAGAATAACATACAGCATTGGTTAGCTTGTAGTTAAATACTTAGCACTCACTTCCATTTCAGTACAGACTATTTAGGAACAGTATTATCTTATATTCCTGTGAATCTTATATCTGGTGAACTTCTAATTTTTTTTTGTTACTTTCTAATGCATTAAAATAATGTATTTATGAAATATGTTAAAGATATAATACTTTTTAAAACATTTTATTTTAAAATTTCCTGGAACATTAGTCTATTCCAAGACATTTTTTTGTTCTGCCTTACTTCTTAGTGATTTCTTAGTGCCTTACTTTTTCAATCAGATTTTTTTTACATTTATTCTAATTAAAGCCTATTTGTTTAATTTCTTTAAATATCGTTATTTGTAGTCTGAAACTTTGGCACGGATAAACATCTTTAAAGCTAACTATGCTTACAATATGGCACACGAACACAAAAAGGTTTGCCATCCCTGATCTAGGTGATCATTCTTTTTTCATGCTGTTACAACCGAGTTAAATTTATTTCTTTATTTTGTCATNAGACATTTTTTTGTTCTGCCTTACTTCTTAGTGAAGTTTGGGAGCAAGTTGTTAATAATATATAATAATAATTTTATTTGACATATAATTGAATATATCAAAGTGGGAAACAAAACAAAAAAAATTCTTTTAGCTTGAACCATCTAGTTTCTTTAACATCTTGTTAAATTTTAACAAATCAGAAATGTTTGAGTTTGAATTATTGTGCAACATTCTTATGTACTTCTGTACATATCATTTCTACAGTTACAAAACATATGAAAACACCAGTCACTATATTTACATAACTGGTTACGGATTATACATGCAGAAAGACCACTCCTTGATATAATGCAATTTAGCCTAAGTCTTGCTATCTGCTTTTTTGCCACAGAGTATCCACTATCCCTTAGATAACCTGCCATACCAAAATCAGGCTTAACAATACTATTATAACATAACCCATAATTATTTAAAACACTTCTTATCTCCTGTAATTCCAATTCTATACATCTCAGTACTATGGACAGTATTTGTTCTTTCCATCTACCAATCTGTTTCTCAATAACCATATCACCAAATCCCAGCCACTCCAACCAGTTTTTGAAGTCCAGCCACCATGAACTGCTCTCTGCTTTCATCCACATTCCATACTAATTCTGGGTAGTCTGTCCCTAGGTAATTCCAGTAATCTTATGTAATACTTTAAAACCACTTTTATAAAAAAGATTTTCAATGGTATCTGTCTGGTTTCCTATAAAAAAGCAACATTCAATGCGTGAAATCGCAGGCCCAGCATTTTCTTCAAAAATTCTGTATGAATTGACTCAAAGTTATTGACATTTACCAAACCCAGATCTGAACTCCATAAGACAAAATGGATTTAACTGTTGAGTCAATCTGAAATGTGGAGAATATGAGATTAACCCTGAGATAGTAAATATTTTACATAACTTCACCAAAGTACCTTTAGCTTTCCTCGCAGTAATCTCGAAGTGGTCTTTCATATTAAGATTATATTTAAACCAGATACCCAGATACTTATATTTCTCAACTATTTCAATTTCTTCTTTATCCAAAAACCATTTAAATTTACTTGATCTTCTATTTCCATTTTGAAAGACCACTATCTTAGTTTTTTTATATTAATTTGTAAGTCCATATCAGTTGAAAATCTCAGCAAACCATCAATAGCCAACTGTAGTTCTAATGGACTGTCAGCCACAATCACCACATTATCTGCATACAACAGGACCTTAATGTATGTATTATTTCATAACCATAAAACCATTAAATTTTGAAATTTCATTCAACCTATTTACCAGACCATCAATATATAAAGAAAACAGTAATGGACTCAATGGACATCCTTCCTTTGTTACAGTAGAAGGATTCTGAAGAAGTTCTATTAACAGACATAAATGCTGATGTATTTGTGTACATCAATCTTAGTAGATATACTATTTTATAACTTAATCTAAAATCAGAAAGCCTTCTCCATAATTTCAAATGATTCACTGAATCAAATGCAGCCCTATAATCCACAAAGCAAGTATATACTTTTCATCATTTTTTTGCTAACCTTTCTTTTAACAAATCCCACAAAACAAATATATGATCCTCTGTAGAATACTCTTTATAGAAACCCTCCTGCATCTCTGACAAAATTTGCTCACTCTCTGCCCAAAACAACAGCCTTTTACATAGGATCATAGAGAAAATTTTACTAATAGTGTTCAGCAATGCTATTCCTCTTTATTGTGTACATATCCTGATTTAAAAATGGGGAATATTCTCGCTATTTTCCAACTGTCAGGGTAAATTCTGATTACCAAGACTTTATTAAAAATGTTCAACAATTTCTGCTGCAGTCGCTCATCTGCCAACTTCCAACATTCCATCAGAATACCATCTGGGCCAGCTGCTTTACCTGATTTTGTCTCACTCAGAACAGTAGCTAATTTTTCATGAGAAATATCCATGTCTAGATAGCTTACATATATCACCTCCAAATAAACAATTTAATTATCTAGATTATCACTAAACAATAAACTTTTGAAATGCAAAAACAATTGTTTTAATTCTACCTTCCAGTTTATGAATACACTCCCAGAGCATTTGGTTTGACTTGCAGTTCGAAAGCAGTTGATTAAAACTAGTCAAATATTCCTGTTTTTTACTTCTACAAAGTGCACTAAAATAAAACAGAGATTCTTTTAATCTCCAATCCTCTCCAAGTCCCCCTATCTCCTCAGCTTATTTTTCAAATTGACCTTTTGTTCCAAACACTCATCATCAAACCACTCTGGATTAGGCCTGGAGAAGCATTTAACTCCTTTTTCTTTGTATATAAATTTCTCCACTATACCAGATGTCATGTCAGTAAGTTCATTTAATTCACTTGTCCTATCATCAAATTGATTGTCCCAACAAATACCTTGTATTTCTTTTACAAATGTCTCCTTCTATTCCTTTTTCCATCTTCTACCGTGTTTCCCCGAAAATAAGACGGTGTCTTATATTAATTTTTGCTCTGAAAAATGTGCTAGGTCTTATTTTCAGGGAATGTCTTATTTTTTCCAGGAAGAAGAATTCACATTTATTATTGAACAAAAAAATTCCCAAGTCGAACTTAGACGAGAGTGACGTATATCTGGTGTGTCGAACTGTCGCCTTTTTATAGTGTCAACATTGGACTCGATGACCAATTAGTGCTTACTGAACCGTAGCACTATGCAAATGTCATGTGGCGTGATTCCCGGCCGACCAATTAGCCATCACCAGCCGTAACATTATGCAAATCTGTGATTCCCAAGCCATAGTCTTATGCAAATCATGCCGTGTGGCGTAATTGTCTGCTGACCAATCAGTGGCTGTACTTTCAAAAAGCCAACGGCCACTTTCAACCATCTATCGATGACCGTTACGACTAAAAAAAACTTAGCTAGGTCTTATTTTCAGGGGGGAGGTCTTATATTTCACAATTCAGCAAAATTGTGCTAGGTCTTATTTTCGGGGAAACACGGTATTAAACTGGACCAGTTGTTTGCCATAACCCTGTTTTTTCCAGACCTTTAGCAAAAATTTCTAGATGCAGCAACATATGATCAGATTCAGTGCAACTGTCTATACTGAAATATTTTCAATTCTCAGCTGCTAAGCCATTTATACACAAATAATCAATTACATTTTTACCCAAATGTGAGATGAAAGTGTATTTTCCTTGTACATCCTGCTTAACTTAACCATTCACAATCATCAAACCTTTTGCTTTACATAATTTCACTAACTTCAGGTTGAATCTTATTGATGCATTTGTCTTCCAAGCACAGTAAACACTATAATCCAACAAAGGGAAAATACCATCTCCCCACTCTATTTCATTCAGGGTTCCAATTCTACCATTAAAACCACCTAATAAATATATCTCCTCATTTTGAAAAGAATCAAACAATGTCTTAAGTAACTTACAACATTTAACACACACTTCTAATATAAACAAAAATAAACTTATTGTTTTTCTAACCTACTTCAAATAACCAATCTTCAAAGGGACGAATCACCACATCTTTCAGCTCTTTATCAATCATCAATGCCATCCCATCTCTTTTTTGTACTTTATCAAATATATTGGTAGCATTAATCTTATAAATGTCATATGCATTACTTATATCTGTCGATGACTTTCTTGAATATAATTTACCTAACCAAGTTTCCATCCAATATGATATATGGAACTTTCTCACAATATTCCAATACTCCATTTCATATTCCTGCTTCCATTCATTTATATTCCAGCTGAGAACTTTTAGTGTATCATGCTTACTCCTGAAAAGAATCCCTAATAATACAACCATCCTCATCTTTGTCCTTGCCAACCTTGTGAAAGTTTTCACTTATCACCAATTTATCACCTTTGAAGTATGCAATTTTTTTTCCTCTTTTCTGGCCAGTCTTAAATTATTCAAGAAATGAACCTCTTCATAAACACCAGAGGAAATACAATTCACCACATCCAAAAAACCTTTGTAACTCCAGTGATATGTATTTACACACCAGCGAATGTTTTCGACCCAATCTGGGTCTTCATCAGGCTACAGTTATACAGAATTCGAACGTATGCAGAATGGAACAACAAAACTAAACGAATGCAATTGAAACTTTAGAAAAAACCAAATTTAAGAATAAAATAGAACATTACCCACGTGCTGAAAAGACGATTAAGCATGCACCACTTCACTTTTGTGAAACGTTGAAAACACACAAAATATACGTAATCCAAACTTAATTACTGGGGTGGGGTTCCCTCATAACAAAACTTCCACATGCTAGATATCCCCACTGCATCCCTGGAGTTGATACATGTGCTACATAATCCTGCTTTATATTTTTTGAGAGTCTCCTTGGCTTTCAATTGATCAGTACGATGCGAGAGCCTGATCAGACGGGCATTTTGTATGTCAGCCGTGATTCCAGGTTCCATGGCAACCGTTGCTAGGGCAGTGGTGTGTTTTTTATTGTCAATGTCGTATTTATGCTCCCGAAGCTGTTTATGAAGGGATCGTTTGGTTGAGCCCACATAAACCAACTGGCTGTTAAATCTGTCATCTCAAAGCGGGACCGCATATACCTCCGGTGCGTGTTTCAAGTCTGTTGTGTCTTTTCCATTGCAAAATAAGTTGTAAACGGATCTTGGCCTACTATAAGCTATCTTAGTCTTAGTGATGGATGAAATTTCCCTGTATATTTTATCCAGATGGTGGTTGTATCGTACGACTTTTCTTGCACCTTCATTATTCAAAGACTCCCCATTGGCATTGGTAGTGTCACGTGCGTTTGCCCTTGTGTAAGCGTGAGCGATATTATATATTAAGTTCTTATTATACCCAAACTCTGTGGCCATTTCCTGAATGTGTTTTAGCTCATCTATCGTGTCTTCATAATTAGAGTTGTGCATGAACGCCCTCTTAGTTAAGGCCCGAAACGCCACGATCTTGTAAGAATACGATCCTCCGAGTTGGCAGGGATGAAGAGCGGTACATAGGACTTTTTGTAATAAACCTTGGATATGATCCCATTATCCTTAATTTGAAGGTCCAAGTCCAGAAAATGTACGGCGCTGTTGCTTTTCTGGTCCAATTTGTGTTTGTAATTTGCAATTTGTAAAAAAAGTCCTATGTACCGCTCTTCATCCCCGCCAACTCGGAGGATCCGTATTCTTACATGATCGTGGCGTTTCGGGCCTTAACTAAGAGGGCGTTCATGCACAACTCTAATTATGAAGACACGATAGATGAGCTAAAACACATTCAGGAAGTGGCCACACAGCTTGGTATAATAAGAACTTAATATATAATATCGCTCACGCTTACACAAGGGCAAACGCACGTGACACTACCAATGCCACTGGGGAGTTTTTGAATAATGAAGGTGCAAGAAAAGTCGTATGATACAATCACCATCTGGATAAAATATACAGGGAAATTTCATCCATCACTAAGACTAAGATAGCTTATAGTAGGCCAAGATCCGTTTACAACTTATTTTGCAATGGAAAAGACACAACAGACTTGAAACACGCACCGGAGGTATATGAGGTCCCGCTTTGGGATGACAGATTTAACAGCCAGTTGGTTTATGTGAGCTCAACCAAACGATCCCTTCATAAATGGCTTCGGGAGCATAAATATGACATTGACAATAAAAAAACACACCACTGCCCTAGCAACGGTTGCCACGGAACCTGGAATCACGGCTGACATACAAAATGCCCGTCTGATCAGACTCTCGAAATATATAAAGCAGGATTACGTAGCACATGCATCAACTCCAGGGATGCAGTGGGGTTAATTAATGATTACATAGAAAGTAATTGAGTTTTATTAATTTTTACTATTTAGGCTATACTTTTTGTTTAGGCCTATCTTAAATGTCCCATTTATCTTCATATCTATGATTCTAGTACTATAAATAATAATGAATTTGGATTTGTTTACTTGATTTTTAACTTTATTTATGGATTTTTTTCGAGAAAAGTAATATACACTTCTTTCTTATTTAACAGATGTGATATTTAGTTTTAACCATTCTGTAGTATAAAATGTTTGTTATATTTAAAAAAAATTAAAGTATATTTTTCAAATCAAATATTAATTGCAATATTTTTATGATATTGTTAATGATTAAGATTTCTTGCTGATTGTAATAAAACAGAGGAAACAATTTTCTGGAACACATTGAAATTCTTATTGTTAACAATTAAATCTCTAATTATTTATTTCACATACAATATGTTTTTTAACAATCTTATTAGTAGTCGTCTCAATATTTTGTTTTTTAATAATCTCATTATAACTTACAATATTATTTAGTGCTACTATATACTGAAAAATTAAGCTTTTTTACTTTAAAACTTATTTATCATCATTCCCATTTTATTTTTAATATTTATAAGTTTCAAAGTTTATTAATAGAGATTATGATAAAAATTATTTTATAAGTTATCAAAATTGTTGTGAATAAAATTAAAAATTGGATATGGATACAAGTAAATCAGAATATTAACTTTTTATGCTGTGGAAGCATATCATATTGTCACAAACATGTATCCTTCTTTCCTTTTCCATGTGGCTGTCCCAAGGTCTTACTACTATAGTGAGAGACATCAATATTTTGGCAATGAACCAGAGCTATTTCTACTGAAAAAAAATTGTCCTTCTGTTCAGATGATGAATTTTTTTTACATAGTATTTTATGAAATCATATTTGATTGGTGTAGTGCCCATAATACAATTGCTACATATACATTATAATCAATATTTTTTTATTAAAACAAAAAAAAATCTTGATAATGGATAATATTAATAAATTTTAAAGTAATTATGATTAGATTGCTTCGTATTATTAACAATTTGATAACTGTATTTTGCTTTATTTATGTAGAATTAAGATAACAAACAAGTTTTACATGAATTTCACATAGTAGAATTTATCATTTATTTACCACTTCATGCATAAACTTAAATATTCAAGTGTTAGATCATTAGTTTTCTTAGAAACATATGTTTTTAGTAAGATGTTAAATTATAGAAACAATGCAGGGTTGTATTTCATGAATTTCTGTAAAGTATTTGTAGTCAGAGCCGGCCCTACCAAAGGGCGAACGGAGCAGCCGCTCCAGGCGCTAAGTTTTAGGGGGTGCCTCAGTGTTAAAGAAAATTAAAGGGTATAAATTAGGGACAATCAAGGGGGTCGCCATAATAGGATCTCACTCCATCCTAAGACTTGCCTCAGGCCGGCACTGTTTGTAGTTATATAATTTTACTTTCTTATTTCAAATATATCTAGTAATTAGTTTGAATGAAAATATAGGTATTTTGATGTTAGAGAAGAAAAAATTATATATAAAATAAGTTTTTCTATTAGACTTAATATTGCAAGCTTATATCAAAAATTAGATCTTGCATGCATATGTATGTTTGGAATATAAACATTTTCCAAACAAAATATCTCTTAATTTTATTAGCTGTAATGCTATTTATGGTTCTATATAGATCAGTGTTTTTCAATGGGGCGATATCATCCCCATTGAAAAACACTGATCTGTGTGGGCATTTTTCCATGTTGAGGGGATGGTTAGTGACAATTTATATTTTGGGGGCAAAAAACAATTTTATGGGTGATATAGTAAAACATTATATTAAGAATAATTAGATATTTTATTCGTTATATCGCACAATAATTAAACAAATAACATTATACTAGTCACTAGTCTATTCAATGCAGTACAAATTTGGTGTTAGCCTTGGCCCTTGGCATCGGAATTTTGTAGTGAAGGGGGCGATACTACGTAACGGTTTTATTGAAGGGAGCGATAGTATGTTGAAGAGGGTGACGATTCGTCAGAGGTTGAGAAACACTGATATAGATGAACAGAATATGATCTTAATACAATTGTTTTCTTTCAATATGATCTTATATTGCTATTTTGTAAAACTTTGATACTGTTATCCTTTGATGATCTAACAATCCATATCTGAAACTGTTCTTTTATCTTTACAAGATTCTATAATTGTAATTATTGTGATTTAAAGTTATTAGTTACTTTTTGAGAAGTCATTTGAACATAGTTAAAAAAAAAAAATAAAAAGTGATAATGTGATAACATCTAGCCAATTTGGTACTAGGATTGAATAATTTTATTTGAAAGTATTTTTTCTTTGTCTCATAGTAATGTGAGGTTATTGAGGTCATCAGTGCAGAACTATTAATTTTATTTTATTATATTTATATTGTAGTATACCAGATAATTCAAATAAAATATATATTATGTAATTTTGAACTATTATTTATTAAAAATACTCTTGAATTGATATTTAGAAGTTTCATTTTGTTTAACCATATTGAAATCAAGTTGATAATTTGATAATTTTTTTGTGTATGACAGTGTAATATGAAGATTTCCAAAATTGTTTTCAATTGTTTCTTTGTAATGAAATCAAATTTTGATAACATTATGACCATGCCATAATTTTAATGAAATAAACACAGAAGTTGAATGTGTTTTAAATAATATACAGTAATGCCTCAACTTACGCTACCCTGACTTACATGAACCCGGAGTTACACGATTTTCAAATCTCGTCGATTCGTCTTTTGTTTGAGCGCAACGCAACTCTTGATTACTCACTCCCTCCACACTATTGTTCGGCTTACATGTTCGGACGTGTCGTGCGGAATCGACACACAGCTACAATTTATTTTGTGTTATTTATTTCTGTGTTTGTTATATCTTCGGAGACTCGAGAGACTCTATGTGGTGACTTCTTGTAACCGTGAACGAATAAAAAGACGAGATAAGATTAACGAGAACATTTATTAGCTTACATACATCCGACTTGGATTTTCCACAAATTGTGAAATTATACCCCGACTTATGCGAATTCGACTTACGTGGTCATCGCTCAATCCCACCTATCGCGTAAGTTCAGGGTATTACTGTATTGTAATGAAATCAATATAGATCATATCAAGTATGTACAGGAATTTAACTTGAAAATAAATACTACAGTATTGATCTTAACACTTGTGGAGTCTTGTGCCTCACAAGAGAGGTATACTGCATAGTATGATAATTACTGGATTATAAATAATGTCAAGCTTTCATATGTACACTTTATGGAGACTGTGTGTGTGTGGTGTGTGTGTATATATATATATATATATATATATAGTGCCTTGCTTAATCACCAATATGTACTGTACATATTGGT
>NW_019385443.1:81104-117847 GCF_000671375.1 Centruroides sculpturatus | reverse complement strand
ATTCGTAAATTTAGATTACTTTTTTCTGTACTATATTAAAAACTAAAATTTATTTGTTTGTAAGCTTAAAATAGATCCTTATTAACCATATATTATTAAAAATGCATTAATAAATAAAATACAGAACCGGAAATGGTAATTTATGGTTTAGCCTAGTGACAAGTAAATTCGACTTACGTCGCATCTCTGGAACCAATTACCGACGTAAGGCGAGGTATACCTGTACTACCCGTGGGCTGGATCTGTCCCGTGTAATGAATTTATTCGGTCTGCGATTAATCCTTCAATATTAGCTACTTAAGTCTGAATATCTTGATGAAAAATTCTGACGCCTAAAAGAAAACAAAAGGTCAACAACTAACTGTACGTTTAGAGTTAATGCTCCATTACAAATGTCTTCAGCACAGCGTAGAATGTTGATAATGCATGATAATGTGAAAAATGTATCTGTAATCTCTAGTACAATTTAGTCTCTGAGGTGACGCCACAATGCGATCTCGCACCACCTCAAAATCTAGCTAGGGCAGCTTCTGGTTTGGCCCGTGAAAAAAGTTTTCTTTCCAATTCGGCCAGGGGGCAAAAACTCTTGGCCACCCCCTGTTATAGTGCATGAGAAGTGATAAATGATTGGTGGTTCTAATAATTTTTGATTTAATTTATAACCAAAGAAGGAAATTGTGCTTTTCTGAAAATATCCTTAATTTCTGATTTATTAAAAAATATGTGGATAAATTTATTTAATTATATACAGCCTTGTCAACAATAATAAAAATTTTATATCTTATGTACATTGTATTAATTATACGTACTTGTAAATATAACATTTGTTCAAGCCATTTAAATATAAAATTTTTTTATTTCAGAATTTTGTATTGAAATAGGCTATTGTTGAAGCTGTGATATTGAAAATGTCTGGAAATGAAGATCAAAATCTTGAGGTCAGTCTTATGTAGATAACTCTCAATTTTATTTCTACTGAATTTTATATGTATGTAAGGACTAATGAATGATATTTATTTTGAATATTTTGTATAATGCCATAAGTGTGTATAACATAGTTTTTATGAATTAGTAATTAATTAATCAATATTAATTTTTATAAAACATGTTTAAAAATATTAATAGTTGTTGAATGTGTAATATTTTATCATTTTTTTCACATTTTTACAATACACTAATTAACATATAATAATGAATATTCAGCAAATATAAAATTTATTCATAAACTGTTATTTCTTTAAAAATATTTAATAATTTATAGTTTAAATTTAGATTTTTTTTATAATTGTTTTTATTTATATAGTATAGTCTTTGTTTTATGTCAGGATTGCATATCAGCAGATACTGCATAAAATGAAATTTTGTTTAAGTTTATATATACTATCACAGTAGTTTATATAGTATTATATATACTATACATAAGTTTATATACTATCCAAAAGTCTTAGACAGTTGCTTAGACAGTTGTGCAACCATTCACCATTAACAGGAAAAACATGTAATTAAATGTTTTAAACATATTTTAATTTTTACTGTAGTGAATAATATTTGAGTCTCATATTTCAGGATTTAAAGAGTAAAATTTTATACTGTATCAGTTACACTATTACAGAAAAACATGTGCAAATCTCTATAATGGTTGAGCATTCCATTTGCTATGTTTGGAATGTCAGAAGCTGAAGAAACATGGCTTACTGATGGAGTTGGATTAAATAGCAATAGGAGCTAATTAACCTAACTATTTGCAATCTATGAAAACATGAATTTGTGTATATCAGTCACATACAAAACAAGACACTATTGTAATTTGAGAAATTCTTATAAAAAAGTTCATTCACCTTCTTCGTTTATTTTTTTTCTAGTACTAATTTCCTTAATTCTAAGTTTTATTCTTTTAACCTATATTTACTTGTCTGAAATAGGAATGTTTTATCAAATGATGGCATTTTACATTCACAGTCCAAAACAGCAGTCAGAAATTATTGTGAATATACATTATAACTGCAGTGCACAGCCCATAGCTTGCAATCAATGTGTTGCTCGTGTACTGTTTTAATGTGACTCACGGCTTGTGTATTCAGATTCATCACATTTAGTAAAAATAAAATACAGTAGACCCCCTATAAAACCGGTTCCTATAATTACGATTCCTATAAAACTGCGAAAAAATTGCGACGGTATCCGTAAAAAAAACTCCTATAATTACGTGAAATGTCATCGGGCAGCCGAACTATTTTCTGCCGTCAAGTGCCACGCTATGGAGAGTTTGCTATCATCTGTACAGTATTATATATAAATTAGGTACTGTACATATAATTATATATTAATTATATATAAATTAGGTACTGTATATATAATTATATATTAACTTANTCTGTAAGATTCCAGGGTTGCCATCAGGGTTTTAGTTAAGGTTGTGATGCTGGGGACGACATACATGAGTAAGCTGCCGATAGTGCTGTCGGCGATGCACAAGAGGTCCTTTGGCTGGCCGCCGTGTTTTTTGTTACAATAAATTTTAAAGATGTTCAGAAACTTTCTGCTCTTGTTCCGAATGTATTGGATGTGGGTATTCCATGTAAGACGTGCAGTAATGTAGACGCCAAGTAGTTTGATTTTGGAGACCTCGGGGATTTGTTGGTTATTGAGGACGAAATCCTGGTTGCCTCGAATATTAATGGGTATGCGCAGGATCGCGCACTTCCGTAGTTGGCACTGAACTGAATTTTTTTCAGACCATCTGCCGAACTTGTTTAAAAATTGGATCGCGTTATGATGTAAAGGAGTCGGGTCAGCACCATGCGTGACGGTAGTAACATCGTCTGCTTAGACATAGATTTTAGTGTATTCATTTTCTAGTTGAAAGATGTCATTCATAAAGATGGCAAACAGGAAGCGGGAGATCACACTACCTTGAGGGATTCCTACGCATTGGGTACTGCTAGGAGAGAGGAAGCTCCTCCATTTGATTTATACAGTACCTGCCTGTTGGACAGGAAGTCTTGGAGCCAGAGAATTGAGTTGTCTTTTAGGCCTTTTTCTAAAGCCTTCTGGATAATATGAGAGTGATTGATTTTGTCGTAAGCACTGCAAATATCGAGAGTAGTAACGTTGATGTAGTAACCTTTATTCCGGAGGAAGGTACTGTATAGTTGTAACATGAGATGTGTTAATAAGTCCCGAGTACCTTTACCGGGAAAGCCGCCAAAGTGCTTATAATTGAACCGATTATTGTGAGTAGCTGTACGCTGCCATCTGACGAGAATCATCCGTTCTATCGTTTTCATGACCGTGGAAGTAAGTGCTATTGGTCGATAGTTTTCGACCATAGTCGGGTCTTTACCTTGTTTGTGAATGGGGAGGATGATGGTATTTTTCATCTTCGGTGGTATGGTGCCCGACGACCATATGGTGTTGTAGACCGCCAATAGTGGTCTCTGGCCTGATCATCGAAAACTTTTAGCATGCTTGTCGTGATGCCGTCGGCCCAGGAGTCGTGTTCTGTCCTCTATTTATTGCGTTATCCAGCTTCCCATTAGTGAAGGGGTGGTTGTAAGAGTTCTGCTGGTATGCAGTATTATTTGGGCGCCTGATGATCAGATGTTGATCCCGTAAATGAGGGATGAAGAAGTTGAGGAATTTGGCCGCTTGATCTTTCGGGTTATTAGGGTACAGTAGGCGTGCCGCAGGACGAAGTGGCTTGGGGGGAGTTGTTACTGTTGCGGAGGCGATGGAGGATGCTCTATATGTTATTCTTGTAAAGGGGAGAGGACGCCATACGTTCCCCAAAAGCTCGCTTCTGGGTGATGATGCAGCTTTGTAATTCCGCTGTGGCTTTTTTGGCTTGGATCCAATTGTCTCGGTTGATGTGTCTGTGGTATCGATGAGAAGCTTTGCGCTTGGATGCAAGCGCTCTTTGACAGTCAGGGTTCCACCACGGGGTTTAGGAGGTCGGTCGCTCAGTCTGTTATTCCTCCGCATGGCGAACAGATTGTGATATCGTTGGACGAGGTCATCATAGATCCAATTATTATGTGCCGCCCAGACGACCAAGGTATTCATGGCGTTTACGCTATTCGTGGGAGCATTCCGGTCAGTCTGTTGACAAGTTTTGGTCTTGTCGGGTTTGGACGTGTAGAAGTCCTAGTTATTATTGTTACGGGGATGATTAGGGTAGTGAGGGCGTGTGAGAGGAAGACCAACAGTGATCATGCAGTGCTTGCTACCATAATCTTAAGAGTAAGAGTCCCACGTCACTTGGAGTGCGATGTCGGTAGTGACAGAGCCGGCCCTACCATAGGGCGAACGGAGCAGCCGCTCCAGGCGCTAAGTTTTAGGGGGTGCCTCAGTGTTAAAGAAAATTAAAGGGTATAAATTAGGGACAATCAAGGGGGTCGCCATAATAGGATCTCACTCCATCCTAAGACTTGCCTCAGGCCGGCACTGTTTGTAGTTATATAATTTTACTTTCTTATTTCAAATATATCTAGTAATTAGTTTGAATGAAAATATAGGTATTTTGATGTTAGAGAAGAAAAAATTATATATAAAATAAGTTTTTCTATTAGACTTAATATTGCAAGCTTATATCAAAAATTAGATCTTGCATGCATATGTATGTTTGGAATATAAACATTTTCCAAACAAAATATCTCTTAATTTTATTAGCTGTAATGCTATTTATGGTTCTATATAGATCAGTGTTTTTCAATGGGGCGATATCATCCCCATTGAAAAACACTGATCTGTGTGGGCATTTTTCCATGTTGAGGGGATGGTTAGTGACAATTTATATTTTGGGGGCAAAAAACAATTTTATGGGTGATATAGTAAAACATTATATTAAGAATAATTAGATATTTTATTCGTTATATCGCACAATAATTAAACAAATAACATTATACTAGTCACTAGTCTATTCAATGCAGTACAAATTTGGTGTTAGCCTTGGCCCTTGGCATCGGAATTTTGTAGTGAAGGGGGCGATACTACGTAACGGTTTTATTGAAGGGAGCGATAGTATGTTGAAGAGGGTGACGATTCGTCAGAGGTTGAGAAACACTGATATAGATGAACAGAATATGATCTTAATACAATTGTTTTCTTTCAATATGATCTTATATTGCTATTTTGTAAAACTTTGATACTGTTATCCTTTGATGATCTAACAATCCATATCTGAAACTGTTCTTTTATCTTTACAAGATTCTATAATTGTAATTATTGTGATTTAAAGTTATTAGTTACTTTTTGAGAAGTCATTTGAACATAGTTAAAAAAAAAAAATAAAAAGTGATAATGTGATAACATCTAGCCAATTTGGTACTAGGATTGAATAATTTTATTTGAAAGTATTTTTTCTTTGTCTCATAGTAATGTGAGGTTATTGAGGTCATCAGTGCAGAACTATTAATTTTATTTTATTATATTTATATTGTAGTATACCAGATAATTCAAATAAAATATATATTATGTAATTTTGAACTATTATTTATTAAAAATACTCTTGAATTGATATTTAGAAGTTTCATTTTGTTTAACCATATTGAAATCAAGTTGATAATTTGATAATTTTTTTGTGTATGACAGTGTAATATGAAGATTTCCAAAATTGTTTTCAATTGTTTCTTTGTAATGAAATCAAATTTTGATAACATTATGACCATGCCATAATTTTAATGAAATAAACACAGAAGTTGAATGTGTTTTAAATAATATACAGTAATGCCTCAACTTACGCTACCCTGACTTACATGAACCCGGAGTTACACGATTTTCAAATCTCGTCGATTCGTCTTTTGTTTGAGCGCAACGCAACTCTTGATTACTCACTCCCTCCACACTATTGTTCGGCTTACATGTTCGGACGTGTCGTGCGGAATCGACACACAGCTACAATTTATTTTGTGTTATTTATTTCTGTGTTTGTTATATCTTCGGAGACTCGAGAGACTCTATGTGGTGACTTCTTGTAACCGTGAACGAATAAAAAGATGAGATAAGATTAACGAGAACATTTATTAGCTTACATACATCCGACTTGGATTTTCCACAAATTGTGAAATTATACCCCGACTTATGCGAATTCGACTTACGTGGTCATCGCTCAATCCCACCTATCGCGTAAGTTCAGGGTATTACTGTATTGTAATGAAATCAATATAGATCATATCAAGTATGTACAGGAATTTAACTTGAAAATAAATACTACAGTATTGATCTTAACACTTGTGGAGTCTTGTGCCTCACAAGAGAGGTATACTGCATAGTATGATAATTACTGGATTATAAATAATGTCAAGCTTTCATATGTACACTTTATGGAGACTGTGTGTGTGTGGTGTGTGTGTATATATATATATATATATATATATAGTGCCTTGCTTAATGAGCACCTCTCATAATGAGTAATTCACATAAGCAAAACAAATTGTAAAAAAATGACTTTTAACGAGTGACATTTTGCACAATGAGTGACGAGGAAAGGGGAAGTCCCAGATTGTGCACATGCTACATCAGTCTGTGTTTAGCACTCATTCCACTAGCATCTTAGTATCGCTTGTGATCACACATTTTTTTCCAATTTGTGTTCAGACATATTACATGTAAACATCAATAACCATAGCTCATTATATAATAAACACGCCAAATGATATGCCAAATTCTTGGGCTATGTAAAGGCTATAATTAAATATTAGAAATTAATTAATTTGACTAGAGGTAAATGGTTATGCCGCCATCTCATATTAAATTTAATGACCAATTCCAAATTAAATTTCTACTTTTTTTATTATTTTTTTATATTTTTTTTCTGCAAATTGAATTTGCATTCCAGGTTGGTTCATTCTGCACTAGAAGAAAAGATAAAGATTCACTCTCTTTAACAATGTATATTGTATAATTTTCTTTGAATAAACATTATACATAAAATATTTGAGTATTTTTTCAGAATGGAAGGTATTGTCATATTTTACATTAATTTATATGGGAAAAATTGTTTTGCTTAATGAATATTTTGCATTAAGAGTAAGATTCTGGAACAATTTATGCTTGTTAAGCTAGGTTCCACTGTATATAACACTTCTATATGTTTACATGACTCATCAAATAAATTTTGTAGACAATTAGGTATAACTTGCTATTGTTTTGGTTACTTCTAAAAATTGTAGATCAAAATGTTTGATATATTAAGTTGAGAAATTAGACAAAAGTTATTCTTGTCATAATATCTTAGATTTGCACTATATCATTTCTTATGCACTATAGATTATAGTGCAGGCATGGCCAACATACAGGTATACCTCGACTTACGTCGTTCCCGATTATACATCGTTTGTCAAAAAAGTATATGGAAAAATAAAAATCAAGTTTAAGTCATTTTATTTGACTTTATGTCTGTCCACCACAAATATTGAAGTTGTAATATCACTAGAAAAGCATTTAAAGCACATAAAATTATATTAAAATATATACATTTAAAGTATGTACTGTATTTACAGTACATGAATTCGTAAATTCAGATTACTTTTGTCTGTACTATATTAAAAACTAAAATTTATTTGTTTGTAAGCTTAAAATAGATCCTTATTAACCATATATTATTAAAAATGCATTAATAAATAAAATACAGAACCGGAAATGGTAATTTATGGTTTAGCCTAGTGACAAGTAAATTCGACTTACGTCGCATCTCTGGAACCAATTACCGACGTAAGGCGAGGTATACCTGTACTACCCGTGGGCTGGATCTGTCCCGTGTAATGAATTTATTCGGTCTGCGATTAATCCTTCAATATTAGCTACTTAAGTCTGAATATCTTGATGAAAAATTCTGACGCCTAAAAGAAAACAAAAGGTCAACAACTAACTGTACGTTTAGAGTTAATGCTCCATTACAAATGTCTTCAGCACAGCGTAGAATGTTGATAATGCATGATAATGTGAAAAATGTATCTGTAATCTCTAGTACAATTTAGTCTCTGAGGTGACGCCACAATGCGATCTCGCACCACCTCAAAATCTAGCTAGGGCAGCTTCTGGTTTGGCCCGTGAAAAAAGTTTTCTTTCCAATTCGGCCAGGGGGCAAAAACTCTTGGCCACCCCCTGTTATAGTGCATGAGAAGTGATAAATGATTGGTGGTTCTAATAATTTTTGATTTAATTTATAACCAAAGAAGGAAATTGTGCTTTTCTGAAAATATCCTTAATTTCTGATTTATTAAAAAATATGTGGATAAATTTATTTAATTATATACAGCCTTGTCAACAATAATAAAAATTTTATATCTTATGTACATTGTATTAATTATACGTACTTGTAAATATAACATTTGTTCAAGCCATTTAAATATAAAATTTTTTTATTTCAGAATTTTGTATTGAAATAGGCTATTGTTGAAGCTGTGATATTGAAAATGTCTGGAAATGAAGATCAAAATCTTGAGGTCAGTCTTATGTAGATAACTCTCAATTTTATTTCTACTGAATTTTATATGTATGTAAGGACTAATGAATGATATTTATTTTGAATATTTTGTATAATGCCATAAGTGTGTATAACATAGTTTTTATGAATTAGTAATTAATTAATCAATATTAATTTTTATGAAACATGTTTAAAAATATTAATAGTTGTTGAATGTGTAATATTTTATCATTTTTTTCACATTTTTACAATACACTAATTAACATATAATAATGAATATTCAGCAAATATAAAATTTATTCATAAACTGTTATTTCTTTAAAAATATTTAATAATTTATAGTTTAAATTTAGATTTTTTTTATAATTGTTTTTATTTATATAGTATAGTCTTTGTTTTATGTCAGGATTGCATATCAGCAGATACTGCATAAAATGAAATTTTGTTTAAGTTTATATATACTATCACAGTAGTTTATATAGTATTATATATACTATACATAAGTTTATATACTATCCAAAAGTCTTAGACAGTTGCTTAGACAGTTGTGCAACCATTCACCATTAACAGGAAAAACATGTAATTAAATGTTTTAAACATATTTTAATTTTTACTGTAGTGAATAATATTTGAGTCTCATATTTCAGGATTTAAAGAGTAAAATTTTATACTGTATCAGTTACACTATTACAGAAAAACATGTGCAAATCTCTATAATGGTTGAGCATTCCATTTGCTATGTTTGGAATGTCAGAAGCTGAAGAAACATGGCTTACTGATGGAGTTGGATTAAATAGCAATAGGAGCTAATTAACCTAACTATTTGCAATCTATGAAAACATGAATTTGTGTATATCAGTCACATACAAAACAAGACACTATTGTAATTTGAGAAATTCTTATAAAAAAGTTCATTCACCTTCTTCGTTTATTTTTTTTCTAGTACTAATTTCCTTAATTCTAAGTTTTATTCTTTTAACCTATATTTACTTGTCTGAAATAGGAATGTTTTATCAAATGATGGCATTTTACATTCACAGTCCAAAACAGCAGTCAGAAATTATTGTGAATATACATTATAACTGCAGTGCACAGCCCATAGCTTGCAATCAATGTGTTGCTCGTGTACTGTTTTAATGTGACTCACGGCTTGTGTATTCAGATTCATCACATTTAGTAAAAATAAAATACAGTAGACCCCCTATAAAACCGGTTCCTATAATTACGATTCCTATAAAACTGCGAAAAAATTGCGACGGTATCCGTAAAAAAAACTCCTATAATTACGTGAAATGTCATCGGGCAGCCGAACTATTTTCTGCCGTCAAGTGCCACGCTATGGAGAGTTTGCTATCATCTGTACAGTATTATATATAAATTAGGTACTGTACATATAATTATATATTAATTATATATAAATTAGGTACTGTATATATAATTATAACTTAATTTATTGTAACTTTGTTATAATTAGATATATTTTTTCCGCCACATAGTGCCACGCTACGGAGATTTTACGCTAACTATCGTCTGTACAGTATGTAAATTAGGTACCTAAGTCTAATACAGTACTGTAATTTTATACATTTCTTATTCAACGGCAATTAAAATTATTTATATTAATGATGTCTCCAAAGTTCAACGAAGTTTTCACAGAAAAATAAGTTATTAGAAATCGGCCGCTATTTGCTGAGCTGTTCCGCGACGAAAACAAGCTTTAGGGATGGCGATGTCGAATGGTGCACACTCGGTAAGTAGTCCTACAATTTTTTGTTTATAGCGTAGTTTATACGGATTATTTCCAAAAAAAATATACGTATTTTGGAAATGTTGAATCGGATTAGTCTAGAATCGATTAATTTTATGGAAGAAAACCTTTCAAACAGCCGTAGTCCGTAAACTTGACACATGTCGGGCTGTGATTGGAAGGACTCGTAAGAAATCGGATTCCTAAAGAATGGAATGTATCTATGATCTTATAGGGGGGTCGACTGTAGTTGTTATTTATTTTAAGAACAAATGTATTTGTTTGATTTGTGGTTCAACAGTTGCTATTGGAAAAAAGTGCAATGTAGAACGATATTTTAAAATGGTTGGTAAAAAATATGATACTAAATATACTATTAACAGCAGTTTAATAAACTCTAAAGTGAAATAATTAAAACACATTAGTTTCCCAATAATCTATATTTACTAAGTCCATGACTGAATCAAGAGTTGCTACAATTGCTTCATTTAAGATTGCACTTATATTTGCAATGCACAAAAAACACTTTGACAACAGCAACATAAAGAAGCAACCTTGCTGCATGAGAAACATTGTTTCAAGAATTTAAAAATAAGAAGGAAATTATATCAGCTATTGAAGATGTTCAATTATGAAGAAATTCAGTCACTCATAAAAAGAAGCAATGTCTGAAAATGTTAAATTACAAATAAAAAAATTTATAAAATGTGTTTTTTTAAGTTTACAATGCAATGAATAAATGAACATCTACAATATTGCTGAAATAAATATTTTTATAAATATGGTCTTTAATGATTGCTCAGTAACTGATTTACTTTGCCCAAATTATGTTAAAAGGTACAGGTACCCCCATACACCACCATCTATCAAGCTGAGGAAGATGCTGTCTACCGGGCTGTTCAGTGGGCCACCTCACTTCCTAACAAAACTCTTTCTTTCAACATCTTCAGTGACTCTCAGTCTGTCCTAAAGGCCCTCTTAAATCCCAACTGCAATAGCAACAAAATCACATATATCCAGCACCATATTGTAAATCATGTGAATAGGATAACTTTTATTTTTGTTCCTGGTCATACTGGCATTTTGGGCAATGAAAAAGCCGACCTTGAGGCTAAGTCAGCTGCAAAGGACACTGACTTGGACTATACTCTCATTCCTTTCTCACGCAGCAGCCTTAAAAATTATATCCGTGCCAATGCTATGCAGAAGTGGAACCAGCAATGGTTGAGCAGTAAGACGGGTAAAATAACCAGACTGTATTTTCCTAGTGTTGATAGCAGACTCTCTTCACCACTTAGATTTCTGACGTTTACTACTGCTCAACTTCTTACTGAGCATGGTAATTTTAGGAGCTACCTGGCGATGTATAACCGGGCAGAAACTGCCTTTTGCTTTTGTTTCACAGGAAACCTTGATACTGTTGACCATATGATCTACCATTGTCCTATTTATGATCAAGATAGACTTATAATGAAATTAGAAATCTTCATGCATGGTTTCAGGTGGCCATGTCCACTGGATAAACTTGTACAGAAGTTTCTGTTTGATATCTTTTACAGTTACATACAAAATATATGGAAGAAAAGACTTTTCATAATTTCTAATTTCTAATATTACTTTTATTCTTCACTAAAAGCAGAACTTTCTAATTTTATGTTCACTTTGAATCATTTATCTTGTTTTATGTATCTTAGTGTTATACTCCCATAGGAGTGGTGCACTTTTCTAATAAAAAAAAAAAAAAAATGATTGCTCAGTAAAAGAAGATATACTCAGTTTTGCAACTACAAGAGAATACATGGAAAGGACATATACTAGTGATGTAATGAATATTCAGTTACTATTCGGTATTCTGTCTATGTTTTGCTATTCGGCCGAATATTGAATACCTAAAAACAGGAGTAAGAAATAACGAAAACACAGTAAATTAATCATTTTGGTATTTAGATTTAATGTTATCAGGTTAGTGTTGTTTGTTTATATTTATTTATAACTTATAACATGCACAAAATAAAGAACATAATATTAGTCACTTGTATTCACGATTTATAATTACAAAGATCAGCACACGTACACACCTATTCATTCGAGAATCGTTGCACATCTGAGGGTCTGACCCTGCCTATCCTTCTTTTTAAGCGTTTGCCTTTGCTCTTTCCTTTCTCTTTCCTCTATCGCTCTAGTCCACGTATGCCTATGCATACATTATAATACACCCTCACGATATTTTTGATTTGTCATTTTTCCATCGTAGATTTCCCATTTTACAATTATGTGACTCGTAGCCTGGTGATAATGGAGAAAAGAGACAGATAGGACGTTGGTATAAGTCACATTTATGATTTCACAGATTCGAAACAGCTTGGTAGCCTGAATGACCCCAGGCTTTCACTCGTGCACGCTAAGTGACTTTCTTTACAAGCATTTAGCTTTTCGAAGTCTATGACAACAATTGTTTGGATTCACGACCGCGAATTTCGGGCCAATAAGCTGCCTCGACTTGTTCGATTATGTTATCAACTCAATTTCATATTTATTTTCACTTTGCGGTCCTTCTCTGTTCTTCTTCTGTTATTTACATGTGTAGGTCATTTCATTGTTATCCACATTTGATATTACTTATCATTTATCACATAATGCCATGACGCTCTTGTCTGAACTGTCAAGAATTAACGCGATTGGCTAAGCGTAGTGACAGTGGGCTAATAGAGAGCAGGGTGCTTGCCACAATGCGGTTTGCACGCCAATTTCATACGTGCGTTAATCAAGCTGAATATTCAGCTATTCGGCCACGCTCCTGGCCGAATATTCTATTTGTTGCAACACTAACATATACTGAGTTATTAAAAACTACATTAAAGAAATTAATCTGTCCCTTCAAAAGCTTTTGTCTATAACAACCGATGGGCACCTGTCATGATTGGTTCAGGTGTTGGCTTCATCACATTATGTAAGA
Organism: Centruroides sculpturatus; assembly: GCF_000671375.1. NCBI lineage: Eukaryota > Metazoa > Arthropoda > Arachnida > Scorpiones > Buthidae > Centruroides > Centruroides sculpturatus. Next base: position 104,719 of record NW_019385443.1, on the reverse strand, counting down.
TGATGCTAAGTTTTCAAATTTTTTTATTATTACTGTATCATTCGTCAACATGCATTATGTACAAAAGTGTTGCATTATGAACATGTCATGAAAGTTGTTCTAAAAAGTTGTTTGAGCAGACACTTCACAGCAGATTCAAAATACTGAACTTGATTCTGATTATGGAATTTTAGTGTTACATTCTGAAGTTAGATGGCTTAGTAAGGCAAAAGTCCAACAATTTGTAGAGATTCTTCCAGAGATAAAACTGTTTGTAGAATCCAGAAACAAAACTTATGGAGAACGTAATGATCATGGTTAGTTGTCAGATTTATTGTTTCTTACTGGTGTAACAACCAAAATGAATAAACTCACTCTTGAACTTCAGGGAAAACAAAACTCTTTTTTAATTAATACAGTAGGAAGTGTAAATGCAATTTAGTCAGAATTAAATTTGTGGCTATCCCAAATATGTAACTTTATCCATTTTCCAAATTTAAGGAACTATATTCACAAATATGAAGAAATTGAATTGGATAAACATTCTGAAAATCTTGTTGAACTTAAAAATAATTTTGAAATTAGATTTTCTGATGTTTATAAAATTCATTCAATCATTTCATTCATTTTAAATTCATTTGTTGTTATTAACATTTCTGAAATATTGGAAAAGATTACAAGTATGTTGAATAAAAAAATGTCAGTATTTTAGAAATGGAAATAACTAATTTTCAATCTGACCTACAATTAAAAACAAGAGTATCACAAACTGATTTTTGAACACTTGTGGATGAGAGACAATATCCACTTGTAAAGGAAACTTTTAAAAAGTTAAATTCCTGCTTTGGGTCAACTTGTCTTTGTGAAAGTGGTTTTTTCGACAATGATATTTTTAAAATCAAAGTCTATATCCAGAATAACAAATAAACATCTAAATGATTGTAATGACTCTTCCTATAACACCTTATGCACCAGAGTACAATAAACTGGCCAAAGACATGCAATGTTAGTCTTCACATTGATTATTAATAAGTTTTGTTTGTCCTATACAGTCGACCCCCCCTATAACATGGTAGATAAGTTCCGGTTTTTATGAATCCATTTTCTACAAGTTCAGCCGATCACAGCCCGGCATGTATGCAGTTTACGGACTATGGCTGTTTGAAAGGTTTCTTCTATAAAATTAATCGATTCTAGACTAATTCGACTCAACATTTCCAAAATATTTATAATTTTTTGGGAATAATCCATATAAATTATGCTATATACAAAAAATTGTAGGATTACTTACCGAGCGTGCTCAATTCAACCACGCCATTGCTTAAGCTTGTTTTCGTCGTGGAGGTTGTCATCGAATGGTGCTCATGTGCTTCCTGATAAATTATTTTTTTTTTGCGAAAAATTCGCTGAACTTTGGAGACATCATTAATATAAATATAATTTTTATGGATGTTAAATAATAAATGGTTTTTAGTAGGTTCGCTGCTCGTTTAAACTCAACGGTTTGTGCAATATCCGCTATTGGTCTAGATTTGACCAATCCTGTTACGACACGAGTCGGCGATGACATTTTACCGAATTATAGGAGTTTTTTAGCATGTTAATACAAATACTGTCACAATTTTTTCGCTGTGATATAGGAATCTGAACTATAGGAACCCGTGTTATAGGGGGTAGACTACCTGTATATTGTATTTAATTTATAGTAGATTACTAGTAGTAATAAACAGTACCAGTGTAATATTATTGTGTTTTCTTTTATGTATTGTTGCTGATTTAAAAAAAAAAATTCCTATGTGTGGCACACCTAAAATTTTTAAATTCTTAATTTGCTTGAGATAGACTAAAGGTTGGGCACTGCAGCCTTATAATGTATTGTTCACTTGTAACACTAGATAACAAAAACTTAATACAGAAAGAAATTTTTTTACTGAGACTAAATTTAGTGTTCTGGTTTTAAATCTAAGCTTAGATGTTTATCTCATTCAAAAACAATCTCATTGTTTTGATTTTTTTATATTTTCTTTCTGAAAAAGTGCTGTTTTCCTAATGATTGATCATTTATATATATATAATACCACTGTATTCCACAGGTTTCCACTGTATATATATGTTACTGTGAATGACCGATATCTGGCGAATGTCAACATTCTCCAGTGAATGTCAGCATTCACAGAGTTTTCATGTATGTATGAAATATTTGCTAAATATCATTATTTCTCACTTACACTGGCAAATGTCGACATTCGTCGTGCACTGACGATGAATGTTGAATAAAAATATTTTTATTACATTAAGACAAAAATGCAACATCTTAATATGTCAAAATAGGAGAAAGCTTAAGTAACAGCACATGTAAATAAACTGTTGAACCTAAAACGAACAGTACATTCTTAATCAGAAAAGAAAAATAATACACAATAGTAAACTTACACATATATTATGTGATTAATGTTATACAATCTTATTTATTGCAACAACTTAAACTGTTGTGATACTTTGAATTGAACAAAGTCCCTTGATTTTACAACTGCATTTATTCGTGGAACACTTCTTTTTGCAATGACAGCATGTATAGCCTTGCCTTCCACTTTTCGAATTAGCTGCAGCTGCTTCTCTCAGCGATATTTCTTGAGAAGAAATCTCATCTATGAAAAGTAACTTTACAAATTATGAACTGATTACATTATTGCGTGATTACGAATTGATCTGTTAATGGTGTCTTATTTGGATATCGCTGATGCCTTACCAACGACCCCTCTTATCTTCCGCCACTTGACCTGACAAACCGATACCCACCGCATGGGATCAAAAGAACAAAATTGCCATCCAGTGACAAAGTAGGCAGTTTCCACCAAACTGTTGCTGGGAAAAGAGGTACGACCTTGTCCTACCTCCGGCTACCCACAAAGGATTTGGCAACAGACTGTCACTTCTCTGTCGACATTGGGTGTTGTTTTGACCNTCCAAAGAAGTAAGTAGTACATCATCTATTGCGATTTTTACATTTATAATCTTAAATTTATGTTTTTTTTTTTTTTTTTTTTTTTTAAAGAACGTCTGGTTGCAAGAGGAATTATTTAATGCCAGGGATGAAATATCACGTATCACCAGGCAGCTCAGAGATGTGACAGATAAGCTACAGGTATTTCTTAGGTGTTGATAACAATTTATGACAAATACAGTAGAGCCTCGATTATCCGACCGTCCTAGTCGGCAAATTTCAAATGTCCGCTAGTGATGTGGCGCTACAATATTTGGCTATGTCTTGGCTACTTTAATATTATTTTTACATGTTTTAGCTGGCAACACTGGCTCGACCATGAAAGGGAGCCAGTATTTAAATGAGGTTTAATTTTCTAATTTTTAACGATACAATAGTGACGATTATTATTTTAAAAAATTTTGATAGGCTTAACATGGAGGAAAATTCAACACGAAGTAGGTTAATAGCGATATACTAATTACATGGGATATAATAATATACTACACTAATAATGGATTTTTTCATACTTTTCAGTTATCTGACTTTTCAATTATCCGACCAACCCCAGTCCCCAATTGAGTCGGATAATCGATGCTCTACTGTATAACGAAATATTTGGTCTTTCATCAATGTATTTGTCAACATTCACCAGAGAATATCGACATTCTCTAATTTTGGTCTTTCACAGTGGAAACATGATGATCTGAACTTGATGGGACCAGGAGTCTTCCAGAAAAACAAAATTTTAAATAATCCAGAAATTTAATTATTTTTTTGTGTTTTGGTCCAATCAAGCACTGTGCATTTAAAGTTGCATAAACTATAAATACTATAATGCAATTACTATATTTGAAAGTAAATTAATTTACTCAAAATTTCACATAAATGTTACATGCAAATGACCTAGTTTTGCTCTGCAACAATCAACGGATGACATCATAACTTGGAGAGTTTGGTCTCTGTGTATTATACTCTGTAGTAAGTAAAATGCTACATATTCTAGTTTTTTGTTTGAAAACTATTTCAGATAATCCAAAGTTTTGATAATTTGAGTTTCTACTGTATCTTATAAATATTTGTTTAGCACATCAGTCTATGACAGTTATCATTGGAAAATTATATTTCTATAGTTTCATGTAAAAAGAACATGATGATTGTTTCTCTAATTATTTACTATACTTAGTTATTAGTGTTACAATACTTAGCTTAATTCTTAAATTTTTTTATAGTAAAAGTATTAATTTTAATTAAATAAACCATTTTTAGATTTTTTTTCTAATAAAAGTTAAGATACTTCATTAACTTGAAAATAAAATATAGCAGGTTCAATTAAATAAACTAAGCTCTTGTGATCAAGTTATATGACTTATACAAGTTTAGTTATAAAATTTTTGTAACTGATTTGAAACAATTTATTGTAAGATAAAAATTATTACATTTTATAATTTTTTTTCTTTTAAATTAGTGCCCTTTATGTATGGAGCCATTAGAAATGGATGATATTAATTTTTTCCCATGCACATGTGGCTATCAGGTTAGTAGTATAGTAGTATAAACTGATGATGATAAATATTAATTTAAACCAATGGAAGACAATTTTATAAATATTGTCATAATTAATAATTGTTTTAATAATGTTGCGATGAAGTAATTTACAAGGATGTAGCTACTGGGGCAGCATTTCCCACACTAACACTAAACCTCCCACATGCTGTCTGCTGACCTTCACAGCTACCCATGCAAGTTTAAAGTAAACAGTGTAAAAAGTTATCACAAGCAGTTGACCACTGGATGAAACAGAAAACAGGTGCATCAGATTCATACTAGGCTACATGGATAGCCATAGGTTAAAGAAGAATAAAATTTAATACTCTTGTTCACCTTTTTATATTCAACATTGTCATTTTATCACTGGTTTGCATATGACATGCAAGAAGCTGCTATATCAGGGCCCTTAGTCTCGAGTTTTTCGTGTTGTACTCGAACTGACGTCATCGAACTCACTTGTGTTACTATGACTCACATAATTGGTAGTCTCGAGTTAGACCCTTTGAGTGAACTCGAAAGGCGAGCGGAAGTAGGTCATATTCACTTGTTTACGTTTGTCGATAAGCATGATGGGATTATTTACAATGCATCTGGGTTTGCGACTATAATGATTCGACCAATCAACTTAACTGTAACAAGTTGTAAACAAATCAACGCGAATTAGTTTACACGTGCTACAGTTAAAAGTTGTCTTGTGGCAATATAGTACGCAGAAACAAAATGAAAACCTCGAATGTTTTATTTTAAAAAATAAGCGAAGAACAAAAAGAAATATTAGTAACATATATAGAAAATAATAAGAAAATGAACAGCGGAAAATTCGACAACGAATTTACAAGAAAAAGACAATTCGCTTTGTGGAGAGAATTACTTGAAAAATTAATTGCGTGTGTTGAACCTAAAAAATCCGTTATGTAATGGAAAATGTATTTAAACTTAATCCTTTCTTCATATAGTTTTCTTCCTTGATCTATTTCTTAAATTGTTTTGTCTATTAAGATTATTTATTAATCAGAACTTAACACTTCTGATTAATAAATAATCTTAATGTAGTGTCTATGCTTTTAATAATCTATACATATAATTTACTATCATTTTAATACTCTTTTTCGATGAATTAGATACTTCTTTTTATTTTTAGAAAAATTTGCTGTATACATTTATCAATTATGAATTAAAGTTTTTTTTATTAGTATTGACTTGACATGAAAAGAAATGTCATCTACTCGTGGTCGAAAAATTTGTTGCCTTCTCAAACAACGTCTTTCGGCTCTTTCTAACTCTTCGATTTCTTCGATCTTCTAAGAATTGCATATCCGTCAGCCATTTTTACTTTCGTGTAGCGATCTCACATGCTTGACTCAACGTGAGTAGCAACTCGCATGGTGAGATGGGAAAGCACGTGAGTTAGAACTCGAGACTACCAATTTGACGTCAGTGTGTGAGATGGTACCATGTGACACCTTCAACATGTTGGGAGTTGTAACACGAAAAACTCGAGACTAAGGCCCCAGTATGGCAACTTCTTGCTCAATGATGTATTGCTAATAATGTTGGGCTTGCATTTTTATGATAGTCTACCTATCTAAGCTACCATACATAAGTCTGTGCAAGTCAGCAATGTGGGTGACCTACACTCAAATTTCTGGTTACATTCCTGAATTTATCATCAAATGCTAGTTCACTGGTTATCATTTTTTTTAATTACTTAATTTCCAGATAACATTTTATATTCAAGGAAATTCTGAAAAGTGAATATTCAAAGAATTTAGATGTGAATATTTCTTAGAACAGACTTCCTTCTGGAAAGCTTACTCCTATTTATTTATTTTTATTAATAACTAGCAGACCCTGCCACACATTGTTGTGGCTCAAAATGTATCTATTATAAATGTATAACACTTCCCCTGTGGGGGGGAAATTTTTCGAAAAATCTCTTAGTGTACATTTTCTTAATGTACCCTATTAAAACACAATCAAAAACGCAAAAAACCGCATCTGAAATAGTATAATAGAAGCCAAGTTCTTCACGTTAAGCCTTAATCCTGTCCCTCTCCCCCACAGGGGGAATATTGAAAATTCCCTTTGTAGTGTATATTCTGTTGATGTACCCTATTAAAATGCAATCAAAAACGCAAAAAAATCGCATCTAAAATAATATAAATAGAAGCAGAGTTCTTTACGGTAAGCCGTAATCCTGTCCATCTCCCGGGGATGATTTTGACATGTATATTATATAAAAACACGTGCATATTCGAATTCAGCATTGTGTCAAAATTTCAAAGGAATTGGTAGGAACAAACGAACATTACATTTTTATTTATATAGATAGATAGAAGATGATCTGCTTTGGTTCATCCTCACAGAAAAGCATAATGCCTCACAGAAAAGCAAACTTAGGGCGTCACTCGTAGCGCTATCTGTTGACATAAAAGCCTTAACCTAGATTATATATTTTAATTTATATGAATGTTTAACAGAATAATATACAGCCTATGTCCACCCTGAGGTTCCATTCTAAATATTGACGAAAGAATTTTTGAAATCGGATGAGTAGTTTCGGAGAGTACCTGCTGCAAACAAACTTACAAACATTACCTCTCTATAATATTAGTATAAACTTAGAAATAAGATCAAAATAAATAATTTGGGGAATAAATGTAATTTTCTAAAATATTTAAACACAATTATTATAGATTAAATTATTAATCATAAAATAAATATTGAAACAACAAGATAGGCAAGAAGAAACCAAACTTCTAATATAAGTTTTATTAGTTATATATAAATAATAAATTTACTATATATTAATAAATTCTTACAACTTGTCAAGTTCAAGTAATTGCTTTTAGCAATCACATATTCTTCAACATAAGTATCATTTATTAAAGTATTCCTAAAATTTGTTTGATCTCTTCAAGAATTTGATCATATCCTTTCTGATTTCTTCTGGATAGAATCATAGAATCCACAACACACACAAGAAAAATTGCTATTCCCAAACAAGCTTTCCTACCAGAATAAAAAATTTGGAACTATTAAATATAATTGTAAATCCATTTAATATTTCTTATATATTTGTTGTAGCATATTAATGAATTTCTTATGTCATAATAAAAAAAACATTTCATGTTAACAGTTTGCCTACTTTTGGAGAGAGTATTTTAAATTACAAAAATGAAATGGAAGTTAAGCAGTTTAAGAATTTAAAAGATTAAATTTGATTAAAATTGGAGTTTGATGCATGGTTGTAATACTTTATTAATTTATATATATCTTTTTACTGTATGGAATACTATGTATGTATGTATATACATACATACATACATAGTATTCCATACAGTAAAACTGTGTATATACATACATACACAGTGGATTCTGCTTAATAGGGCCACCAGTTAATCAGGGAAGCTGCTTTAATGGGCCAAATCTCAAGGACAGAAACCAAACTAATAAATGAATGCATAATTTAATTGCTTAATTGGGACAGTAGCAGGAAAGGAATTTAGCAATTTTTGATATATTTTAGTAATCTTTTGAAAATATGTAGGCACTATGTACACTAATGTCGTGTAGGCCTAACAGTTGGCAGAGACAAGGCAATTTTGTCTTTTGCTTGGGCAGTTCAGTTTTTCCGATGGGATCAGCATAGCAGGACGTGTCACACGGATTTTGTCTGAGGTGGACCTGAATGTGAGTTACCGATTCTGCTCTGGATTGGACCAGACGATCCCCTTGAAATCAAAGGGACAAAGATCGCTGGACAATTTTTCGAGGTCTCTCGACTGAGTTGGAAGACAACTAGAATTCCCTTGGAAGATATTGTGTGCATAATTACATCTAGATTCAGACAGCAGCCATCCGATTGTTGAGACCAGCATCAAGTTGGCAGAATCTATGGACACTCCCGCCGAAGTGGCCCATCTCCAAGTAAAGGAACTGTGCTCAAAAGAAGACTGTAAAATGACTTTTGGATGAAACCTTTTCTTTTTCCCTTTTTAGTTAGAACATGTTCTAACTAAAAAGAAAGAAAGGAAAAATTATTTGATCAGAAACAGATCAAGTAGTCAACCCTTGTGTACTTCACTACTAATTAATATTTGTAACACTAGCATTATGCAAATCAGTTATCTATTGCTGTAAGTCTGGCAAATTTATAGTACAAATATTTTCTGTATTTTGGGGTTTAATAAAGCATTAAAATAGGTACCTAATTATTATTTTTTAACTAATTTATTTATTACTTATGTATTACATATTTTATTATAGAATTTATTATTAGTTCATTTAATTGGGCCAAAATGGATTAGTTGGGATACATTGGGACTACCCAGTAGCAGGAAAGTTGGGACTACCCAGTAGCAGGAAAGGATTAGTTGGGACACATTGGGACTACCCAATGTGTCCCAACTAATCCATTTCAACTAATCCAATTAAGTGAAATCCACTATATATACAGTGGATTCTTCCGCTTAATTGGGAATAATACACACACACACACACACACACACACACATACATACATACATACATACATACATACATACATACATACATACATACACATTTATTTTTTAACTGATAATTAAGTAGTAACAGTATGAAGTTTTTAAATATATAAAAACAAGTCATTAGGAAATTTTAAAATTCTTTAATTAATAACATTGAAAATTTGCTTTGAGAAGTAATAAGCATTATTTTGAATATTTTATCTTGATTTCAATTTTCAATAATAATTTTAAACATTTCACAAAATGAGTGAAATAACTAACATTTGATTAATCAAGAAAATACATAAAACTTGATACTATAATATTCAGTACACAAGCTACTTGATTAAGGTTAAAATTATTTATTCTGAAGCATTTTTAGTTTCATTTTAGGCCATCTTCACTATATATTTAAAATTAATTTAGAATAATGAAGGTATTTATATCTATAAATATAAATACCTTATAAATTAATGAATATAAATTATTTATATTTTTCTAAATTCAGTTCACATATACACTGAAAATGGCCCAAACAGAAAAAAAATGCTTTGAAATAATTTTGGTAATTTTAAGCTGTTTTTATTTATTTGAACAATCAGGATTATTAACTCTAAAACAGTTTTTGCAAATGTTTAAGAATTCATTATTGCAGTTCTTCTGATGTTTTAAAATTTACCCTTCATATTTAAATATATTTACTTACTGTAGCAATGATACTATTGGGAACTTGAATAAGTTCTCGCTGTTTTTTTGTGAAAATTAATATTTTATTTAAAAACAGTCGTAAAAAACATGTAACTGAAAGTATTGTCCATTGCTAGCCACTACTTTCTCCCATCATTTTGGCAGCATTTGAATTCCATGTCAGAAAAATGACACGTCTTTTGAGGCTATCCAAGAATCGACCCAGTTTTTGGCATCTTCCATTCTCCATTCTTCAGAGCAGCACTTCCATTCTTCATAAGAATGGAAGTGCTGCTCAGCCAGGCCATGTGCCATCGATCTGAACAAGTGATAATCAGAAGGGGAATGTCTGGTGAATATGGTGGGCGGGGTAGGACTTCCCATTTAAGCGTTTCCAAGTACGTTTTCACCAGTTGTGCAACATGTGGCCGAGCATTGTCATGTTGCAAAATCACTTTGTTGTGTGTCTGCTCGTATAGTGGATGCTTTTCCTTCAATGCTCAGCTCAAATGCATCAGCTGTAGTCGATAGCAATCTTCCATGATGGTTTTGTTTGGTTTGAGCAGCTCATAATAAACTACACCCAGCTGATCCCACCAAATGCAGAGTGGAAGCTTTGAACCATGAATATTTGGCTTTGCTGACAATGTTGATGCATGGCCATGCTTACCCCACAATTTTCTACATTTAGGGTTATCGTAGTGTATCCATCACCAGTCACGATATGATGCAAAAATCCTTTCCTTTTCTGCTTTTGAAGCAGCTGTTCACACATGAAAAGATGTTGTTTGAATCTCTTGGCTTCAACTCGTATGGCACCCAATGTCCTTACTTTTGAATCATTCCTAATACTTTTAAATGTTTCGGGACTTCAAATTGTTGTGGGATCAACTCCTAATGATTCTGCAAGTTCAGGCCTCCAATTCTTCGTCTTCAAACTTTTTTGGTGTGCCAGAGCATTCTTTATCTTCAACATCAAAATCATTATTTTTGAAGCATCTAAACCAGTGTTTCTTAATGGGACTGTGGCCCCCTGGGGTCAATAAGAAGTTTGCTGGGGGCCGCCAAATTATGCAAAACTAGCTGTACCAGGCCACTCATTGCTGTGGCTCAAAATGTATCTATTATAAATGTATAACACTCCCTGCAGGAGAGAATTTCGAAAAATCCCTTCTTAGTGTACATTCTCTTGACATACCCTATTAAAACGCAATCAAAAATGTAAAAAACCTCATCTAAAATAGTATAATAGAAGTCGAGTTCTTCATGGTAAGCCTTAATTTTGTCCCTCTCCTTGCAGGGGGAGAATTCTGCATCTATATAATATACAAGTTCGGACACATGCACTGCGTAACTCGCTGACCACGCAACTGTGCCACGCAGTTACCTATCTTGTATATGTAAGCGTCTTGCCCCTCACCACCCATTGACACCAGAAATATAATGCTTACCTAGATAATATTTTTTAATTTATATGAATGTTTAATGGAATAATATACAGCCTATGTCCACCCTGAAGGTCCATTCTAAATATTGGAAAGAATTTTGGTGAAAGAATTTTTGAAATCGGATGAGTAGTTTCAGAGATTACCTCCTACAACCAAACTTACAAACTTTACCTCTTTATAATAATAGTATCGATTTCCTTCAGAATGTAATAAAAAGAAAATTGATGTAAAACTGAATATCGTATTGAAAAGTGAAATAAGAAAGATAAAGTTTTCGTATTTAGTTCTTTTTATTTATTTCTTACGTTTTGTTAAAAATTGAGTTTTTATGTTTAATTGTGAAGTTTGAATGTTGTTTAAATAGATAATGAAATAATAAAGTTGTTTTACTTTTATTATAAGAAAAAATAAAGCAATAATAAAAAAATCAATTTATTATAGATAATTTAACAAATATAAATTATTAAAAAAATGCGGGTCACAAAAAATTATGAAATATTTGATGGGCCACGAGTATAAAAAGGTTAAGAACCACTGATCTAAACCAATTTCTGCATGTTGTTTCCGACAGAGCATGGTCTCTGTAAGTCTCAACAAAAATTCTGTGAGCTTCAGCTGCAGAATTTTTTGAAAAAAATAGTGCAATAAAATTCCCGCAAATACCTTTTTTTTTTCTTGCACAAAACTCAACATGTTTAACACTATGGAAAAAAGTTGTTTACACTTCGGCGAAATGACATATACTGAATTTCAAGGTTGCTTATCGTACTTCCTTACAGATGTGTCATCATCATAAACTACCCGCATGCAGTACTAGTAATGCCATCTGTTGGAAAACAGCAAGAACTTATTCAATGTTCCAATAAAACAGTCGATATCAAGGTTAAAACTTCTTACCAAATTTAACATTTGATTATAGGATAATTGAAATCTTCATGAATCATGTACAAATAATTTTATATTGATGCAGAAAATCAAATTAATTTGTTGTATAAGGCTAATCAATATAATTAGATTTTAATTAAAATAGGATAGTCTTAATTATTTTGTTTCATAAATTAAGAAAAGGTAAACTTTTATAAATTTTTCATAATATGAGTAATTAATTACAGATATGCAGATTTTGTTGGCATCGAATAAGAACAGATGAGAATGGACTGTGCCCAGCATGCCGAAAGGTAAATATTGTGTAGTGATTTTTTTTAAATGACTCATTCATGTGAGTGTGTGTGTGTGTGTATATATATATATATAGTGATGCCAGATGTTCTATATTTTGTGTGTCTTGTAATTCATTGTCATTTCCTTTTATAATTCTATAATCTATTCTGTAAACATTGTAAACATTTTCATTTTAAAACTCCCTTATCAGCATAATAGGAAGTCACAAGTGTAATGTATATGATGGAAACATGTTCCTCAGTGTAAATTCACATAATTCAAAATGGTATAGTTCTACCATACACTTTCCTGGTAGCCCTATAACATTTGAATTAGGTGAATCTGTTGTGCTGATGTTGCATTATTTTATTCTTATTTAAAAACAAAAAAAAGTCTAATATACAATAAACACAAAATGTTAACAAAAGTACAGTAATAAAATAAAACAGGCACAAATATAGTATTTATGGATAAAATTGCATTATTATACATTCAATAGAATATTAAAAAATTTACATAATTTATTTTTAACAGTTATATTAATATTTTTTGTTTTATTTGTGGATTAATATGTTTACTGCCAGTTGATGCAAATGTGTTGTGAAAATCATGATACCAACTGACACTGAACTGCATTCCAATATTTTATACATTTATCATTTGTTTTGACCAACTGTCAACCACTTTTTTTGGAATTAATCTATTTTCAGAATATCTAATGGGATATTTTATCTCTTTGCTCATTTAAATCTTAAACATTGTAATCATTTTTGTCTAATTTATATCAAAATTATACATGGGTAGGCTGAAAAGTAATGCACACATGCTTGTAGAACATGAACAAAAACAAATAGCAAGATCAGGCAAAAAGTACATTAAAGTACAATTTTTAAGCTTCAAAATCATATGTTTATTTTTCAACATAGTCATCATTAAGGCTAACACATTTCTCCCAACGTGTAACAAGTTTTTTCATTCCGTCACTGAAAAATTCTTCCGACTTTTCTTGAATCCAGGTCTTGACAGCTACCTTCACCTCATTGTCCGAGGTGTAATGATCACCCTTGAGGTCTCTCTTTGAGTAGAGGAAAAAATAAAAATCATAAAGCGCAAGATCAGGGGAATAAGGAGGGTGTGGAATCAATTTAAACTTCAGGTTTTGCAGAGCCTCTCCAGTTGCACGTGAGGTGTGTGGACGAGCATTGTCATGTTGCAAGATTATTGGCACCAGGCTGCCTCTAACATGACAAACTCAACGTTGGAGGTGTTTTAGAGACTGTATGTACTGAGAAGAATTAAACATTGCAACGAGGGGGCAACAGTAATCGTCTATGGCAGTGATCAGACGTCCACTGCATGTTTCATCAACAATTATGGCTTTTCCAGGCTCGCAACCATGAAATTTTATTATCCATCGATTTACAGTAGACCTATCAACAGCATTGTCACCATAAACAGCCTTTAAACGAAGATGAATCTCAGTAGGGTCACTTTTTCAGCAGTTAAAAATTCGATAACAGCATGCTGTTTAACTCGCGTTGACATAGCACTAGAACACATCTCCATATTTCCGCTTCTCAAAATATACTGAATGAACGCAACAACCTCAAACTGCACATAAGCATAGAGAGGGAATATGTGACCTTCATATGTGACCTGGCGTGCTTCTGAAAATCATTTCATTTGTGCTCTGCAAGCATGTGTGCATTACTTTTCAGCCTACCTTTGTAGTTATGTATTTCCGAGACTGTGTCTTCCTTTGTTTTTTCTTCACTACTAGGTGCATAAGTAAATAGAAGGCATTTTACATCATTATTAATCTTCCATAGGCTGATATGTGTTTTGGGCAAGGCCTCTCATCCGTCGGCTGAGAAGAGTATATGCTGGAAAATGCTAGATGTCGAATCATGAAACCTTCACTGTAATAGTAATTTTAATTATAAATATATTTTAAATTGCAATGATATTTTAATGATTTTAACTGTAAATACATAATTTTAAATGTAAAAAATATATATGTAACAACGAAACCTAAAGAAAATTCCGGATGTAATGCCGATAGATGAGGGGCCTTGCCCAAAACGCGTATCGGCCTATGAAAGATTAATAAAGATGATGTAAAATGCCTTCTGTCTATTTATGCACCTAGTAGTGAAGAAAAAACATGAAAATTATAATTGTAGAAAATGTTAATAAATTTTTAATGTACAGGAGATGTTTATTTTCTATCTGCTCTATCTCAGTCATCTGCCACTGAAATAATTTTTGTTTAAAAGGATTTTCACTAACTGATTTTTGTAGTTTGACTTTATTGTAATTAGGTGCAGAGTCCCCATACTACAATAGCATATAATGTAAGTTAGACTGAATGCATGTTTTAAGTACTTCTCTATTTATGATATAATTAATGTGATTGAAAATTCCTAAATACATTAGATATATATATGTGTGCGCTATTATCTATATATGATAGTTCCAATACAGATTATTGTTAACACAGATTTCCAGATATTTATAACAGGTATATTTTAAATTATTATTATTATGTATTGGGTTGTTTCGAAAGTAAGTTCATTTTTTTTACCACTAGATAGATTAGTTGTATTTTTCCTGCCATTTTCATTCTAAACCATATTATAATTATATATTTTGACAGCTAGCATTTTAAGGCTTATTTGAAAAAAGTTTTGTTTGATTCTGTGCAATTATTTTTTGTATCCCATCAAATATGGAAGATCAAAAGCAGCATTTTCGGCATATTTTGCTCTTTTATTACCGAAAAGGTAAGAATGCTGTTCAAGCAAGAAAAAAATTGTGTGACTTCCTTCAATAGTTCTTCCTTCAATCGTATAGACAATTCATTGTATTTTTGTTCCTTGTACTAACAATCCGGATCTCGTCACTTGCAGTCTGCTTGCTCTCAGATCCTCGCCAAGAATGACCATCATTTCCTCACCCAACATGCCTTGAGGTGCTCACTCCTTATTGTCTTCTCATCTTGTTCTCGGAACAGTGTTTCCCCCATCAGATAAGGAAGTGAAAATCGAAAGATCGAGAAATAGAGAAACAAAGAACACAAGATCAAATAATTAATATTAGGCTTACAACTAGTGCATATATACAAAATTATGGTGTACTGCCACAATCTTATATTTTTGTGTGTATTCTGTACTTTTTTAAAACATGCTCTTGTAACACTATATGTATTATTTCATGAATATTTTTAATGCTGAATAATTAGCTTCTAGATTTACAAATCATTATTATATTATATTAATCAACAATTTTGATAATTCAAAACTTTACATGTGACTAATAAATCACTTATAGTTTTCTAGGACTAAATATATAGATGAAGTACTGAATTCTAAATTAATTTTAACCAAAATTTTGAATTGCAGTGAATCACAGCTGCAGATTTTGAATTGCAGTAATTTTTCAATGTATGGATGTGGGTGACAACTAATTATGTGCTATCTTAATTATTCTGCTATTAATCTGTTATAGAATATGAACAAACTTTCTTGTTTTTTTATTTTTTTTATGAAAATCAGTTTTTTCAAAAAATTCTTATGCAGAGATGAATTTTACTATTATATTGCATTTGTGTACCACATAAATGAATATGAATATCTTATATACTAATCTTTATGAATTCTTGGTTATATCTACATAAAGGTAGTCTACTATTTTATGTTTATTGTATTTCCTGCTTTATATAATATATTTCTCCAAAAATTTTTCTCAATATATGTCTAACAAGATGGTCAGATTGCATTAGAGTAAGCCTATGGGATTACTCGAATATAATAGCTCAAATTTTGTAATTTTGATACAGTGATCTTTAGTCCAGCTTGAATGGAGTAGATAAATTACTAAAGAAAACAAATGAAAATAATTCTTTGTTTTTTGTAAAACTGTGGCGATAAGTTTGAAGCAGAACCACTATCATTTTGGTAGTTTTACTATATTAAATGATCAAGTTTGTGATCATTTTTCTGTTTACAATTTTAATTGAACTTGAGATTTGTTAGAATAAACATAACTATAGCAAAATGAATTGTTTCATCAAATCAAAAAATAGTTATTATTAGTTAGATGAAGCATGGCATCATTATTAAACTTGTTAATAATATCAAAGTGATTAAATATTAAAATTTCTGTTATGGTGAGCATTTTTCTTTGGACTCTAGGTATTGTTTCAGTCCTGAAAACTTTTTCTTCCTTTCACATAATCTTTGATAAATCATGGGTGTATTCTTATCAAAAAGGAAATACAGTCGACCCCCTATAATTACGATTCCTATAAAACTACGAAAAAATATACGTATTTTGGAAATGTTGAGTCGGATTAGTGTAGAATCGATTAATTTTNCATATGCCTCAAAAATTTTTTTAATTCCGACTTCAAAGAAATCTGCTGCCTGCCACCAGAAGACATTAGGCCACGCTGTTTGTCTTGTATGGAGTTTTCTGAAAGTCACAATAAGCATCAGAATTGATTGTTGTACCTCTTGGCATAAAATCTACTAACAAAGTCTCTTTCCTGTCCCAAAAGACACTTACCATGATCTTTTGTGCTGAAATCGAATAACAGATTATTTCTTACAGTCAGTGGATGACTCAATTTTCTTAAACATTATAAACTTCTACAGTTCAGCACACAGACAGCTGATACTGCTGCAAATGGTATCTAAACACGTGCAAAGCATGCTGAAAGCAGATACTCATGCACACTGCTGCAATCGCGTGCCATTCTCTCTCTCATTCACAAACGGATCTTATTTTAAAAATAGCCCTTGTATTTAAACCTAAATTTGTTGTAAGGTTTAATGCACATAACAGATTACTTATNTCGCCACGATATACGAATCTGCATTATATGAACCCGCGTTATAGGGGTCTACTGTATCACTTTTGGACATTAAGTACGAAAAACTGCAGAATTTGAACAATTATCAACTGAAATTTAAAAATTTTGAAGATAGGGGGTCTACTGTATATATTCTCAATTGAGAGTGCATGCCAAACACACATTTCCTAAATGAAAGTTGTTTTCTCACAGAAAATTTAGGCTTTTAGATGCTTTTTTGGATGGTTTAATAACTTGAATTTAAGCTTAAATCTGTCAAACCTCTACATTTGACTATTACATTTTTAATTATGACTGACATCATTTTTAATAATGTTTTTTTCAAAACATTATTAAAAATTAATAATGTTTTGAAGTGTTAATAGTATTTTTTTCAAAACTTGTCAATACAAGGGAAATCTGAGCAATTTTTTGACTATTTTTAAAACTAAAATAGATTTAGGCTAGGAGCCATGTGTGAATATAGCACGGATAGAAACAGAAAACACAATAATGTTTTTAAATTTTCTGCTGAAATCACCAATATCAAGTAGAGCAAGCTTTTTTTTTTTTTTTTTTTTTTTTTTTNTTAAATTAATAATAGTGTATAAAATGAAATTATAAAAATGTCGTGGAAAAGAAAATGGCATACATCTTTCTTTAAAATTAGCATAGTTATTTGTTTACAAGTTTAATTTCTTAGAAGTTTATCAGTTTTTATAACAACTTAACATAAATTTATTTATTTTATTGTATTTATTTTCTAAAAACTGTTTTTTTTAATAGCAATATCCAGAAGATCCTGCAGATTTTAAGCCTTTAACACCAGAAGAGTAAGTAATTTTAAATTTCTAATTTAATGATGTTTCAACTCTAGAGTAATTTTTGCATCATGAAGTTATCATCATTACTTTGTTAAAATGTTTTCTTCATATAAGATTGGTCAGATCATCTTATAAAAGGCCAAACATTTTATGCAAATTGTCTTATTTTTGTAAAAATAATTTTTTTTCTTATATTTGTAATTAAGTTTGCTGAATGCATGCAATATTTTTCTCTATTGGAATTACATTGTCTTCAATAGATAAATTTATATAGTTGAGTAGAGTTGCATTTTTGCTGCTTAATAATTGTGATAAAAACTTAATTTTGGTTTTATTATAATGTTAATAATTTTAGGTAATAAGAGATTTTTTTAAAATATAAGTATAAAGACACGCATGCATGCGTTGTCATAAATATACAGTAGTGCATCAATTATCCAAATCAATTGGGGACTGGGGTTGTTCGGATTGGAAAATCGAATTTTCAGATAACCAATTATGTACAAAAAATACATTAGTAATATAGTATATTAGTATATCCCAATAATAGTATATTAATATACCCCATGTTTAAATTTTTCTCTGTTGCATGTCGCTTCGCATTGAATTTTCGTCGATGTTAAGCTTTTGGTTAACCGACGTTTCGGTTGATCGTCATTCGGATAATTGATGCTCTACTGTATTTCATAATATATAAGAAATATAATTTTCCATATAAATTTAATCTCACTCATTCCTGCATATAACTTTATAAATTCTCAGTAAACAGGTATGTTTTGTAAATTAGTAAGACACACTGGGTATTTAAAACTGAGCTATTCTTTAAACTCCAAGGAAAAATTCAGAGCAATTTTTAATTTTCATTAGAGTTTATTAAGTCTATCCAAGTTTATTCAGTTTACAAGATGATAAAAAAAGTATGGAATTAGATTATATGAATATTCATTATGATATTTCTTTCCAGTCAAAAATTTTTGAATGAAAATTTCACTATAGAAAGAGTATTATCAGTGCAAAAACTAGTGAACTTTTTCAAAAATATAAAAAATATAAATTTTTGAATAAGTTATATCTTTTTCAAACAGCTTAATTCTTCTTTCCTTTCTTAATTGAATCAATACCTATTTTAAAGGAACTTGAATTTTTAATTGTTGAGTAAAATTTCTGATGAAATGTAATAATTTAATAAAAAATTTCAAGCATTATATTTTCTGTTATGAACCATTGTTGAGAAACCCTAAAGTCATTCTGTACTGTATTGTAATGCTGCAAATTAAGTTAATGATACTCTATACTAACAAGTAACATTTTGAAAATTAAAATACAATAAAGTAAATCAATTGTAAATTAGATATTTTTGTACAAAGTAGTTTAAATAATTTTTTTTCAAATACTGTGTTTCCCCAAAAATAAGACAGTGTCTTATATTAATTTTTGCTCTGAAAAATGCGCTAGGTCTTATTTTCAGGGAATGTCTTATTTTTTCCAGAAAGAAGAATTCACATTTATTATTGAACAAAAAAATTCCGAAGTCGAACTTAGACGAGAGTGACGTATATCCGGGGTGTCAAACTGTCGCCTTTTTATAGCGTCAACATCGGGCTCGATGACTAATTAGTGCTTACTGAACCGTAGCACTATGCAAATGTCATGTGACGTGTTTCTGGCCGACCAATTAGCCATCACCAGCCGTAACGTTATGCAAATCTGTGATTCCCAAGCCATAGTCTTATGCAAATCATGCCGTGTGGCGTAATTGTCTGCTGACCAATCAGTGGCTGTACTTTCAAAAAGCCAACGGCCACTTTCAACCATCTGTCGATGACCGTTACGACTAAAAAACTTAGCTAGGTCTTACTTTCAGGGGGAGGTCTTATATCTCGCAATTCAGCAAAATCTGTGCTAGGTCTTATTTTCTGCGGATGTCTTATTTTCGGGGAAACACAGTAGCATCCTTTGCAATTATTCACTTTTATAAGCAGTTAAAAATTTGCTATAAATACAGTAGAACCTCTATTATCCGGATTTTTGATTATCTGGATTTTCAATTATCTGGATTGTTCAAAATAAACAAAAATTTTACAAATTTGCTGATTTGCACTTGGCGAATTATGATACTGTTTATGTACCTGATGGAATGCATAATCTTTTTTGTTTCAACGTCTCACCCAGCACAGTGGCTGTAAACTCTTAAATATATTTTGCATCATAATAAAAATATAACTTGACATATGTATTTATAAATAATTTATTTTCAAATTACATCATTTCTATGGCCAAGGGCAGCGTAAGGCATGGGCAACATTGGCCACCACCTATGCATCGCGGTCTGAAGGGCCTCGCGTTTTGAAGGTTTATGCATTACTTAAAAGCCGCAAATGTGATGAAAAAATTTTACTCATCATAAAATGATAGTTTGTCAAATTTTTATTCATAAAAATGCAGTTTCAACTGCTTTTTATTTTATAAAATCTGTTTTCTTGCGCCACCAGAGAGCTTTTTAAACAATAGGTAGTCTGTTAGCGTGGTCAGTAGTAGTCCAAATTCAATACGAGCATTTGTTTCTTGAAAATTTGATCATGATTTAAATACAATATTTACTTTTAATATTACCGATATGCCATCGAAAAGAAAACGTGTTGTATTATCATTAAAAGACAAATTAAAGTATTTGTTTTGATTATCTGAATTTTTCCTTATCTGGACTACCTTCATCCCCAATTAGTCTGGATAATCGAGGTTCTACTGTAATCTAAAAGCCATAGAATAATTCTGTTACAAAGGCTTTACAATTTATGGCAGATAGAGAAATTTTAAATGACACAACAGCGGGTTTTAGTCCCACAGAACAGTAAAATAAAAAAAATAGAGGAGTAAAAAATAACATTTATGTATTAGAGAGGTTGAGGCAGACGTTTTAAATGTGTAAATGTGTAGGACGGACGTTCGGTGCTGCTTTCCCATAAGCCTAGAAGTTTGACGATGGTGTTTGCAATGTCGAGCGTGATTCCACCGACTATCCAAACACCATTGTCAAACTTTTAGGCTTACGGGAAAGCGGCGCCGAACGTCCAACCTACACGTTTAAAATGTCTGCCTCAACCTCTCTATTGTATTTATAATTAATTTTCTGACAGTGCTTTCATCTATTTTTATTCTTATGATTTTTGATGTACATTCTCTTCACTTTATAATTATTTCAAAATTCCATTTATTATATTTGAGTTGAAAAAATTTGTAATAAATTTATTACTTACAGATGATGCTTCATGTTTTATAAAATTAGGGTTTGTCAGTTTTTTAAACCTGGTTTTGAAAAACTGGTTTTTTGAAGAAATTTGTATAATTTAAAAACTGGATTTTTCCAAGTAAAGGAACTGGTTTTTGAGTCTACACTTAAAACATAAAATTAATTAATTATTTGATTAAAAACCTCAACATTTTGACACAGAATCTTCTGTGGCATAAAACGGGAATATTGTTAAATATTTAAGTTTCATGAAACTAACTACAAAACAAAAAATTCCCCTATGCCTAAAAAGCGTCTAATTTGGCTCAATTCAAGCTCTGAATGGAAGGTTGGGATCTCATCAGATCTGTAGAGCATATCCATAGGAGCAAAAAGTCAAAGGAACCGTACCTCTACAAGCAACCCTTTGCCCCAAAATTAGGTTGTGCGAGATTGATTACATAAATATCTTCAAGAACTTGAAAAGGTGACTTCGTCCAGCTCTAAGATACCCCGCGTTTCTTTATGCAGCGCTCGAGAAGCGCTTTACAGCGAACACACTGAAACTGGTTTCTAATTGGCCAACACTGCTCATGACGTCATTTCGCTACACTCTCGCTGCATAAAGAAACGCAGGGATACTAATAAGAATTTTTTGCATTAGAGGGTACACTCGGTAGCAAGTGAGTTTTTTTTTCTGTTTCTGACAATTTGTGTGCAAAATAAAAACACAGTTGAGCAATAGCTCTATAGATGATGATTGTTTTTTAAAATCATATTTTCATATGAAAAATAAGAAATAAAATGACATTTTGTAGCATTCATTATTGTTTTTTCTTTATGGTTTTCTATGGAGTAAATTTTATAGTTTAATGTGATTTTCTGGCATTTGTTTTCTTTTGTGTAGACATTGGTTGATTTTATTTTGTTATATTTTTGAAATGTTATAGATATTAAATAAATGAAAAAGTTTTAAAATAAGTTGTAAATATCCTTTATCTCCATTTTTTGGGGGTAAAAAGTTGAGATTCAAAATCCAGTTTTTTAAAAAAGTTGGTTTTTGTATAAATTCTATATAAAATTCATATATTCACAACATGTAATATAGCTTGTAGAACACAATTTATAGAGTACCTTTTAAAGACTAATTCATAAGTTTTTCATACTTATTTACTATCTTTAACAATCATTGACTACAGGACTACACAAGACTACATTTGCATATTTTTATCTTAATCACAAGTAATATGCATAGGCATTTGCTTGAAACTTTCCTAGAGGGGTAAAGATAAATACTCCCATTATCATAATTATTGCTTAAAATTATATTACCCTTAGGTCCTCCCTCATGTAGTGGTGATTGGGTCAGGCAAGTGCAGCTGAGCTCATACAGCTAGCTGGTGGGTTGTTTAGTAAGCTCAACCATCAATACTATCAGAACTCAATTGAGATAATTCAGGCTACAAGTAGGCTTAAGGCTTGGTCCAGCAGGGACAAATAATCTGTTTTATAGTAAATATATATTACTGAAGTGGCTAATTTGTGCCTGGAATTTGAATGTAAAATCAATTTAGTGTCATAAAAGGAAAGGTTTATTAAAAAAAATATCGAAAAACCCTAAAAAAATAAAAAATACATTTACATTACCTGAGAATTAAGACATTTCATTTTATGAATTACTAATTCGTTTACATGGTTCTTAAAAATGTTTTCGAAATGATCAGGTATGAATAACCTAATCTAAATAGTCTTTTTTGGATATTTAGTAAATTAGTATAGGCCTTTTTTTACAAATTAAAAGTGGCATGCTATATTATTGCATTGTATTACTTTGGCACAACAGTCATTAAAGATTAACTCCTGCTTTACCATTACATATGTTATAACATCTCTGATATTTGTAAGTAAAAAATTCAATGATGATTTACTTATGAGTTAATTTCTGGAAATTTTGATGAAAATTGTTAATAATTTAAGGAAATTTTTGTTTAATATGATGATTTAGTGGTGACATGTTTATATATAAAAGAAATTTCAGAAAATTTTTAAATATAATTTGTATAATGGAAAATTTACTATAGTTTATTAAATTTGATAAATCACATCAAATGTACTTAAGAGTTCATTAATGAGTACAGTAATACCCCGAACTTACACGATAGGTGGGACCGAGCGATAACCGCGTAAGTCGAATTCGTGTAAGTCGGGGTATAATTTTGCATATAAATACATACAAATAACACAAAATAAATTGTAGCTATATGTCGAACACGTCCGAACATGTAAGCCGAACAATAGTGTGGGGGGAAATGAGTAATTAAGAGTTGCGTGGCGCTCAAACAAAAGACGAATCGACGAGATTTGAAAATCGCGTAACTCCGGATTCGCGTAAGTCGGGGTAGCGTAAGTCG